>NW_006789305.1:489785-499887 GCF_000442215.2 Lipotes vexillifer
ACCCGCGTCTCCTGCATCGGCAGGCGGACTCTCAAGCACTGCGCCACCAGGGAAGCCCTGATGTGCCTTTTTTTTTGACAGAAGTGACATTTATGATAAAACATGTATTTTATTTTATCACATAATTATATGCCTTGATTATGAGTCTTTTATCATCTATTGTGCTGAGAATCCCTTCCATATAGAAATACATGTCTTTCAGTTTTAGGGAAGTTTTCTTATAATTTATATTTAAATTTCTTCCCTTTTATGACTTTTCTCTCCTATTTTCTACCTCTTTTGTCTTTCTGTTCTGCTTTCTAGAAATTTCTTCAAATTCTTCTATTACATTTTTCATTTTGATTCTTTGGGTTCATTCCTTTCTCTTCTCTTTCATCCTGGAAGATTTCTTCAAATATCTAGTAATCATTGGCTGTCCACTTATATATTAGAATGAGGAGTTAAAACCTGATGGACATTTTATTTCAAGGTATATACCCAAGAGAAAGATATATAGATTTCACTAAATAATGTGTACAAAATGTTCCTAGAGGAATTATTTATAAAAGCCCCAAATTGGAAACTACCCATCAACAACAATCAGAAATTGCCCAGCGGCAGTAGAATGGATAATAATTGTGGTGCTATAGTGAATAAACTGCAGTTATGCAACAACATGACTGGATCTCACATACATAATATTGAACCAAAGAAACGTAACATTGAACAAAAGAAATTAGACCCAAAACTGTATGTACTGTATAATTTCATTTATGTAAGCCTCAAAATAGGCAAAACTTAACCTATGGTGCTGCTATAGTAGTAAGGATACAGGTTACCTCTGTTGGTAGCAGTGACTGGAAGAGCATGTGATGGGGAGCTTCTGTGTTACTCCTAATGTTCTATTTCTTGATCTGAGTGTTTATCACATGGTTATGTTCAGTTTGTGAAAATTCCTCAAGCTGTACTCTTATAATTCTGAGGTGGGTGGGTGTGTGTGAGTATAGGTCCCCCACTTTTCAGAAGTTTGCTTTACACCATTTCGCTTTTACGAAAGACCTACATTAGTACCTGTCTTCGCTAACCGAAAAAATCCAAAGAGGATTTTTACTTTTCCGAAAAAAGGTGAAGAGCATAAACAGCGTTCAGTGATCTCAGGGAGCTCTTGCAGAGGCAGCACACACCCGAGCAGGGAGAGCAGCACCACCAGGCTCCTTCCCCAGGAACACACTCAGCATCTCAGCATCAAGCCCCCACAGCTTTGAAAGGTGTCTGTGAGCATCTGTGCTGTATTTCGATGTGTTTTGTGCATCTGTTAACAAGATGTGTCCTACGGTAATTGCTTCTTCACAATTGCCATTTCGGCTTATGAAAAGTTTCATAGGAACACTCTACTTTTGGATAATGGGGGAAACCTGGTAACTCATATTCACTTTATATGTTTTATTTTATTAACACATAGACAATGGTTTTACAGGAAAAACTCGGGATTTGGAAGTCATGACAACCTTGCTGTATATTATGACTCAAAAGCAAATTTGTGAATTATCTTTTGTGTTTAAAAATCCTGGTTTGCCTAACAGTTTTGTTTCATTACTATTAATAAGTATAACTGTTTTAAAAGATGAATTTTAATTTCGTGCTCAATCAACACTTGTACATTCTAGTTCCTGATCAAGTTTTTAAAATTAGATATTTAACCATTAAAAGTATTGTAAAAATTAAACGTTAGAGTAATTTGCTATTTCTCTAGTCTAGATATTGAGCCAATATTGATCTTTGGTTCTGTTTAACTAAAAGATGCAGCCAAACAATTTCTTTAAAGTGAACCCTATGTTTCTATCCAATTAACTACAAACTGTAGATTTTAACAACAACAAAAAAAGTTTTAAAACTCTAAATGTAATAAAATTAAATCTAAGAAGGAATCAAATTTTGATAATTAGACATTTCAGGGGCAAAAATAACCCTTTGGAAAAAATATGTGCACTAATTTTTGAAATATGCATAATATTCATGGAATAACAATGATCTTGTACTACATTTGAAATCAGAAATGAAAATTTTAGAAGTAAAGATATCACTGAATTATATTCTAACAGACATAGGCCTTGTGGACATTTGCAGCAGTACGATTCTAACTAAAGAAGCTTAAAGTGCCTTAACTTTAAAGCCACATTAATTTTTCTACTTTCTTGGCTTTCTAGACTTTTCACCTACAATGTTATAGAATCAGAATTAGCATTATCTAAAGGTAAACACCAAATTATGAAAACCTCCCTCAGCAATAGAAACACATTCATTCATTCACTTAGTCAACAAATATGCAATGTTTCTTCCGTATGCCAGATAAGCTACTTGAGCTAAGCACAGAGCAATAAGGAAGTCAAAGCACGGCTCTATCTTCAGAGTGTGCATGCACAAAAGGGAAAACAGACAATAAAGACAAATGTTTGAGGGTTCCTCAGGAAAACACCCCCTGAACTTCCCTCACCATTTTTTGGACAAAAATCATTAAGAAATTTATGACCACTGTTCTTGAGCCAGGTAAGACAGTCGCTAGATACTTTTATATGTGTCTGTGCTGAGGGAGAATAAAAAACACATGCCATGCTTTTGTTTTAGGATCCTTCTGCTTGATCCTACATATTCTACAGTATGTATAGTAAGAGGCAACATGTGCACAGCACTACTCTAAGCACTTTACATAAACTTATATTAATTTGTTTAACTCATTTAGTCCTCACAACTGTCCTGTGAGACAGGCACCTTTATTATCTTCACTTTACAGATGAGGAAAACAAGGCACAGAGACTCTAACCCGTTCATTCTCACTACAAACCACTACACATCCTGCCTCTCACTATACAGTACAAAATGCATTCCTAATCAATGTAGGGAGAGAGATTTTGAGATAAACAAGATTGTATGCCTCTGAAAGGTTCCATGGGATTAATAAACCCTGGGAGCTGTAAGTGAATTTCCTTATTGGCCACAACCTAGGGCCACAACCTAGCAGCCCACAATAAAACTGTAGGAGAAAATTGGGATACCCCTGCACTGGTTGCTACAGCAGTGGTCTGGAAATTTTCTGCAGAGTCCAGAAAATACTGTCTGTATTCAGCCCTCTCTATTGTTTGCTCCCCATAAAGCTGTGTAATATCTTCAAAGCTCAGAACCACCTGACTGATGCAGTTCCTACTTTTAGGTAGAGGGACTAAAGCACTGGAAATACTGCTGAAGTATTGCTGGACTCCATGTTTAAAAGGGAATAAAAGACAAGTAAACCCTGTAACACATCTCTCACTCTTATTGTGCTGAAATGTCCATTTTAATGCCACTGATTCTATACTACTGTATAGTAGTCAGGCACAAAGAGAGAAGTCACCTGATTTAGAGCAGATGATGAACAACAAAACAACAATTACAAGGCAAGTACAGCACTATAGGAATATGTGTAAAGGACACCTAACTCAGATTTAAGAAGTCAAAGAAAGATTTCCAAAGGAAAATAATACCTGATCCGAGACCTGATGGGTGTATAAGAATTTGCAAAGAAGAACATGGGCTGTAGCAAAAGGGGAAATTAAGAAAAGTATATGAGGGCTTCCCTAGTGGCGCAGTGGTTGAGAGTCCGCCTGCCGATGCAGGGGACGCAGGTTTGTGCCCCGGTCCAGGAAGATCCCACATGCCGCAGAGCGGCTGGGCCCGTGAGCCATGGCCGCTGAGCCTGTGCATCCGGAGCCTGCGCTCCACAACGGGAGAGGCCACAACAGTGAGAGGCCTGCGTACCGCAAAAAAAAAAAAACAGAAAAGTATATGAGAAGACCTCGAAATAAGAGATAGCATGACAAAAACTAAAGTTCAAGAAGACCTAAAGCAGAGTGAAAGTGAAAAAGGGGTTAAGGTATGAAAGAGAGAAACTGGAGAGGTAAGCAGAAGCCAGATTTTGAAGACTATAATCATGCTAAGAGTGTGCACTTATCATAAGGATAATAGGAAGTCAGAGAACAGTTTTAAATATGAGAAAAACAATCAGATTTGTGTTAAAACGAAAAGAAAATAACAATAAGCCGGCTTCAGTGATTATTGAGGGGTGAAGGGGAAAACGGGGGCAGAGAAAACAAGGAAGTTAAAAAAGTGACTCCAGTAACCTAGATCAGGAGTGGAAAAACTTTGTCTGTAAAGGGCATGTGGTATTTTAGGGTTTGTGAGCGGTACCACGTGTGTGCTAGTACTCAACCCAGCCACTGTTGCACGAAGGCTGACTTAGACACAGACAATAAACATGTAAAACATGAAGCCTGCAGTGCTCCAGCGAGTCTGGATGCAGGCAATAGTTTGCGGACCAGATGAGTGCCAGACAACAGGTCAGTCCAGGCCGTCAGAAGCATGACCTAGGAAAAGTATGCATAGTCAAAAAATACAAGAAGGTAGAATCCAGAAGTCTTGGTAATTCAAAATGTGGCATCAGTGTGAAAGTGAGGCCACAGAAGAATTCCAACCCCCAACTTGAGCACTCTAACTGCTCACTGTATAGGAAAGGTGAGAGAAGGCACAGGGCTGGTCAAAGTAGGGGAGCTCACATTCTGCTCAGTCCTCTGGCCAAGCTGGAAACCTGTGGGGCAAGGAAGGACTCTCCTCCCACAGGAAGGCACTGCGAGTCATATGGCAAAAGGTGAAGACATAACAATCTCCTTAACACTTGAAGATGAGGAGACAGCCTTCTAACTTAGCCTTTCTGTACTTCAGTTCCTTCACCTGTAAAATGAGAATGATAAGATATCTACCTCATGGAATTGTTGTAAGGATTGATTAAGAAAGCAAGAGAGACAGAGACAGAGAAAGAGAAGTTCTTAAAGTAATACAAGACACATTCTAAATACTCATTATCATTATTATGAGTACACCACCAAAAACACATACACATGCCCTCCCGCATGCACTATAGTTTCCCCCATATAGTTTTCTCACAATTTTAGTTAAATCAATATTTGATGTTTAGAGTATTATGATTACATAAAACATGTTCCCACCTAAGTCAAGTAGTAACCAATGATTATATTTCCTTTCTTGGAAATGTTGTTTGCCCTGAAATTGTTAATTGCCTCATTTTCCCCCCTACCTTTATAAATAGGAATTGTATATATTTAAGATATACAATGTGGGGCTTTGATACACATATACATTGTGAAATGATTACCACAATCAAGCTAATTAAGATATCCATCACCTCAGATTGTTAGCATTTTTTTGCATTTTTGTGTGTTGCATACATTTAAAATCTACTCTCTTAGCAAATTTCAAGAATACAATACAGTATTATAAACTATAGTCACCATGCTGTATATTAGATCTCCCAAATTTATTCATCTTATAACTGCTAGTCTATTACCTTTGACCAACATCTCCCCATTTCCCCCACACCTCAGCCCCTGGTGACCATTCTACTCTCTACTTCTATGAGTTTGACTCTTTTAGATTCCACTTATAAGTGAGATTTTGCAGTATTTGCTTTCTGTGTTTGTTTTATTTCACTTAGTGTGATACCCTCCAGATCCATCTGTGTTGTAACAAATGGTAGGATTTCCTTCTTTTTAAAGGCTGAATAATATTCCACCTCATAAGACAGACAGAGAGATAGGGCACATTTTCTTTACCTATTCATCTGTCAACAGACACTTAAGTTGTTTCCATATCTTGGCTACCATGAATAATGCTGCAATGAATATGAAGTGCATATATCTCTTCAAGAAAGTAATTTTATTTCCTTTGGATAAATATCCAGGAAGAGGGATTGTTGGATCATAAGGTAGTTCTATTTTTATTTTTTTGAGGAGCCTCCATACTCTTTTCCATAACAGCTGTACCAATTTACATTCCCACCAACAGTATACAACGGTTTCCTTTTCTCTGTATCCTCACTAACACTTATTATCTTTTGACTTCTCTGATAATTGTCATTCTAAGAGGAATGAGGTGATGTTTCACTGTGGTTTTGATTTACATTTCCTTAATGATTGGAGATGTTGAGCATGTATTCATATACCTGCTGGCCACTTGTATGTCCTTTTTAGAAAAATGTCTATACAGGCCCTTTGCCTATTTTTTAATTGGATCAGGTTGCATTATATATTGTTGATGTTTCCTTTGCTGTGCAAAAACTTCTTAGTTTGATATAGTCACATTTGTTTATTTTTGCTTTTGTTGCCTGTGCTTTTGGTGTCAAATTCAAAAAAATCATTTCCAAGACCAATGTCAAAGAGATTTTTCCCTATGTTTTCTTCTAGGAGTTATACAGTTTCAGGTCTTACATTTAAGTCTTTAATCCATTTTTAGTTTATTTTTGTGTTTGGTGTAAAATAAGGGTCTGATATCGTTCTTTTGCATGAAGATATCCAGTTTCCCAACACCATTTATTGAAGAGACTGTCATTTCTCCATTGTGTATTCTTGGTGCCTTTGCCAAAGATTAGTTGACCCTATGTGCATGGGTTTACTTCTGGGCTCTCTATTCTGTCCCACTGCTCTATGTGTCTTTTATGCCAGTACCATACTGTTTTTATTACTATAGCTTTGTAATATAATTTGAAATTAGAAAGTGAAATGAGATGTCTCCAGCTTTGGTATTCTTGTTCAAGATTGCTTTAGCTATTTGGGGGTCCCTTTGTGGTTCCATATGAATCTGAAGATTATTTTTTCTGTATCAGTTAAAAATGCCATTGGACTTTTGATAGAGATTGCTTTAAATCTGTAGATTGCTTTGGGTAGTATGGATACTTTAACAATATTTTTTTCCTTTTCCAAATAATAGATTTTGTTTGTTTTCTCTTCCTGTTTTATTGAAATATAAAGACATAGAGCACTGTATAAGTTTAAGGTGTACAGCACAGTGATTCGACTTACATACATCATGAAATAATTACAAGTTTAGAGAACATCCAATATCTTACATAGATACAAAATAAACAAAATAGAAAAAAAAGTTTTGCCTTGTGATGAGAACTCTTAGGATTTACTCTCTTAACAACTTTCATATATAACATACAGCAGTATTAATTACATTTATCATGTTGTACATTACATTTTAACAGTAGGAATTCTTCCAATCCATGAACATGAGCTATCTTTCATTTGTGTCTTCTTCAATTTCTTTCATCAATGTTCCATATTTTTCAGTGTACAGATCTTTCACCTCCTTGTTTAATTTATTCCTAAGCAGTTTATTCTTTTCAATGCTATTGTAAATGGAACTGCTTTCTTAATTTCTTTTGCAGACAGTTCATTGTAAGTGTATAAAGTTTTTCCTTTTCACTTGTCTCAAAAATTTTAATTGACTCTTTGACCCATTGGTTGTTCAAGATTATACTGTTTAATTTCCACATATTTTTGAATTTTCCAGTTTTCCTCCTGTTATCGATTTCTAGTTTAATAACACCGTGGTCAAAAGATACCTGATATAAATTCAATCTTCTTAAATTTCTTAAGACTTTGTTTCATGGCCTAACATATGATCTATCCTGAAGCAGGTTTCATGTGCACTTGAGGAGAATGTGTATTGTGCTGCTGATGGATGGAATGTTCTGTATATGTCTGTTAGGTTCATTTAGTCTAAAGTGCAGTTCAAGCCCAACGTTTCCTTATTGATTTTCTGTCTGGATGATCTATCCATTGTTGAAAGTTGGATACTGAAGTCCCCTACTAGTACTGTATTGCTATGTCTCCCCTTAGGTCCGTTTATATTTGCTTTATATATTTAGGTGCTCCTATGCTGGGATGTAAGGACTGTTCAACATCCACAAATCAATCGAATACACCACATTATCCAGACGAAGGATAAAAATCATATTATTATCTCAATAAATGCAGAAAAAGCATTTGACTAAATTCAACACCCATTTATGATAAAAACTCAGCAAAGTGAGTAGAGAGGGAAAGAAACTCAACATAAGAAAGGCCATATATGACAAGCTTCATTTTTTTCATTCACTTAACTTTCTACATATAGATTACTAATTCATTTTGAAACTCCCTATAAGTGTTACAAATCTGCTCCCAGTGTGCTCAAACACAGCAAACACTGGTTTCCTTTTTTTCCTCCTTGAAGATGTCTATATACCACAGTTTCCTGTCTGCCTGCTCCTTTCTGGTCTTGTTATTTTCTAGCCTAATAAATGAACTTTCATCTTGGGACATCTCTTAAGAATCCAGAATTCTTTTTACCTCTCTCTGTGTCAGCCATCCTGTCTCCTGATACTATGGATTCCTCTTTTTTGGTTTACTCACTCGTATACAGTACATGTCCTCCTCTGAGGGGAGACATGAATGACACACTTTTTAGACTTTGAGGGTTTGAATATATCTTCATGTGATGCCTTTATACTTGGTTAATAGTTAGACTGGGCATAAAGTTTTAGATTGAAAGCCATTTTCTCTGAGAACTTTGAAGGTTCCATCGTCTTCTAACTTCCAATGAGCCAGAAGTTGCTGCTGAGAGGCCCAATGTCATTCTGACTCCCAATCTTGTATAAGACCTGTTTTGATCCTTCTCTCTATTCCCTGCTTAACACAGGCTCTAATTTCAAATGTTCTTGTGATGTTGTGATTTGTAAAAAGAAATTTATTTTGGTCTCTGTCCCCAGTTCCTGACACAGGGCTCCTGAAACCCTGGTAATTTCCTGGGTGACAAGAGTGCCTTTTGTTCTAATGAGGCAACTCTAGGTGGGCTCCTGGATGGCTCCTGGATGAGGGCTGGTCACCAGAAGGAACAAACTATGATTAGAAGCTTGGAATTTTCAGGCCCTCCCTCTCCCCCATTCTCTTGCAAAGGGAGAAGGGCTGAAAACAGAGTTAATGATTGATCATGCCTACTAGATGAAGCCTCCATGAAGTTCAGAGAGCTTCCAGCTTGGTGAATACATCCACTCCAGTAGGGTGACATACCCCAAACTCCACAGGGACAAAAGCTCCTGTGCTCTAGACCCTTCCAGACCTCACCCTATGTACCTCTTCATCTGGCTATTCATCTGTATCCTTTATCATATTCCTTAATAAACTGGTAAATGCTTAAGGAAATGTTTCCCTGAGTTCTGTGAACCACCCTAGGAAATTAATCAAACCTGAGGAGAAGGTTGTGGGAAATCCTGACTTGTAGCCGAACTGGACAGAAGTTGGGGGTAACCTAGGACCTACTTCTTGCAGTTGGCATCCAAAGTGGGGTAAGGAGCAGTCTTGTGGGACCACGCCCTTAACCTGTGTGAGCTGACACTACCTCCAGGTACACAGTGTCAGAAATGAGTTGAATTGTAGGATACCCAGCTGGTGTCACAGAGAACTGCCTGGTGTAGGGAAAAATCTCCACACATTTAGTGACCAGAGTGGTGTTTTGTGTGAATAAAGGAGACTCACAGGAGAAACACAAGAGGCAGATTGAACTGAATCTTTCTAAAATTTAGTTCTGAAATTTCATAATAATGCTGATCACTCAAAAGATCCTTTTGATCTGTAAATGTATTTCAGCTCTGGGAAATTTTAAAATATTATTTATTTGATAATTTCTTCTCCACATATTTCCATTTCCTGGAACACCTATTAGTTGGATTTTAGGCTTCCTACATGAACTGCACTCACTTTTCTATTTTTTTTTCCTCGTTCTTTCATACTATTTTTCTGGGAAATGGCCTCAACTTTATCTTCCAACTTTTCTACTGAATTTACTTTGGTTATTTTTATTTTCTGGTTCTCTTACTTTTTCATCTATAGACATTTTAAAAAATAGTACGCAGTTCTTTAAATATATTAATTACATCTTTAAAAATAGTATTCTAATAATTCCTGTATCATTTTTTAAAATCTCTTTCCTTCTTTTTCTTTAGGTCTCAAAGATTTGAGCATCTTCAATTATCCATTTACACTTAAGAGTGAGGCACTGGGCTTCCCTGGTGGCGCAGTGGTTGAGAGTCCGCCTGCCAATTCAGGGGATGCGGGTTCATGCCCCGGTCCGGAAAGATCCCACATGCCACGGAGCGGCTGGGCCCATGAGCCATGGCCGCTGAGCCTGCGCGTCCGGAGCCTGTGCTCCACAACGGGAGAGGCCACAACAGTGAGAGGCCCACGTACATCTA
>NW_006789305.1:499908-529994 GCF_000442215.2 Lipotes vexillifer
AAAAAAAAAAAAAAAAAAAAAAAAAAAAATAGTGAGGCACTAACATGCTGAATGCCCATTCAGTGTGCAGTAGGGGAAGCTTACTGAACAGTGGCCTCATTGTAGAGAGTCGCCAGCCATTTCACTTCCAGTATCCTTAGGTCTTTTCAGTCAGCTTGTGCAAAAAGAAATTCCAGTCTTCTGTTTAGAGATTATAAGCCTGGCCACCAGACTTTCACTTAATCTCCTTTATGAGTACAGTATTTCACCCCATTCTCATTTGTGTATGGTATTCCAGAATCCAGAACTTCTCTGTTTCAGCCTCTCCAGAGAGCAAACTTCAATCTTCTGTCAGAGGAAGATAAGGTAACTATGAGGCTGTGTAGAATAAGGTGGAGGATCTGGCGGCAGGTCTATTGCCCCTTATACATATGCTCAAACAATCCTATTTCCAATTCTACCTCATACCTGCAGATATACCTGATGCATCTAATTCCTGAGTCTTTCAGAAATTAAATACAGGGGTCTTTTTCCTTTAATCTTTTTTAAATTTAAGAATAGTTGATGTACAATATTATAAAAGCTACAGGTGTACAATATAGTGATTCACAATTTTAAAAGGTTATACTCCATTTATAGTTATTTATAAAATATTGGCTATATTCCTTGTGCTGTACAATATATCCTTGTAGCTTATTTTATAGATAATACTTTGCACCTCTTAATTCCCTACCACTATAATGTCCCTCCCCACTTCCCTCTCCCCACTGGTAACACTAAATACAGGTGTTTTAAAACAGGGAATTCACTTGTTTCCCATTGGCATCCCCTATTATAGACACTTTACATTTTTACTTTCTTTACATCCATTTTCCAACTTTCAAAATTGTGTTAACAGCTCTCTTTTACAGTAGTCTTCTCTCCCATTCTTTCACTCCTATTGTAGGCTGATTTTTTTTCTTATTTATATAATTTTAGAGAATTTTCAGAAGAAATCAGATGGAGATTAATGCACATATTCCAACTGTCATCTTTAATGAGGTGTCTCATCTGTCATGTACCCACAATCCAGTTCAAGAAATAAAAGGTTACAAATACAGCTGAAATCACCTGTGTGTTTATGATTAGCCATTTTAAATTTCCTAGGTGTAAAATCATATCATTTTCAAACACTGATTTTTGTTATTCTAATATTAATTAGAAAAATAAAAGAACAAGTATTTTAAAAGCAAAGATAATATTAATTAGAATGTTTTGCTCATCTTAGCAAATATATCTCAAACAGCTTGTTAAATAATAGTAATGGGGCCATTCTTGTTGTATTCTTTTGTGGGGGGGGCACTAAGTTGAGTTTCATTACTGAAAATAATGTTAGACCTTAGATTTAATATATTTTCTCAATTAAGAAATTTTAGAAGACAATTTTCATTGGGAATATATATGAATTTGTTGTGTACTACATTATGATTTCTCCTATTTTTTTCTATTGATGTGACTTAAGAAAATAGCTATATTGAGGTATAATTAATACTCTATGAAACTCACTTATTTTTAGTGTAGTTTTAGTAGTTAATTTGGTGGATTTCTGGTAAATTTATAGAGTTGTGCAACCATCATCACACTCAAATTTTAGTACATTTCCATCACCAGAAAAACAAGAATGGCAATAAATCTCTGTTCCTATCCCCCAGCCATAGGCAAACACTGATCTGCTTTCTTCTATAAACCTGCCTTTCCTAGAAATTTCATATAAACTGGATCACAGAATATAGTCTTTTGTGTCTGGTCCCTTTCACTTAGCATAACATTTTTGAGGTTCATCCATGTTGTAGCATGTATTAATAGTTTTTATTGCTGAGTCATGTTCCATTGTATGGATATAACACATTTGTTTACCTACTCACCAGCTGATAGACACTTGGATTTTTTTTCTAGTTTTTGACAATTACGAATAGTATTGTTATGAATATTTGCATGTGTCCATATGTTTTTATTTCTCTTAGGTAGATAACTAGGGGTGGAAATGCTGGGTCATATGAGAAGTATATATATTTAAATTTTTCTACTTTCCATTCCCACCAGCAGTGTATGAGAGTTCTGGTTCCTCCATATCCTGACTAACAAAGATCTTCTATGTTTTCTTCTAGAAAACCTTAGACTTTTAGTTCTTACACTTAAGTCCATGATCCTTTTTAAGTAATTTTTGTGTACAGTGTGAGGTAAGAATCAAAGTTCATTTTTATACATGTAGCTATCCAATTGTTCCAGCATCATTTGTTGACAAGACTATCATTTCTTCATTGAATTATTTTGGCATCTTTGTCAAAATCAATTTATCAAAACTGTAAGGATTTATTTCTAGATTTTCTATTGTGTTCCATTGATCTATTACTCATGCCAATACTACACTATCTGAATTACTTACAGCTTTACAGTAAATTGTGAGATCCAGTAAGTCCTCTAACTCTATTCCTTTTAAACTTATTTTGAATATTCTAGGTCTTTTACATTCCTTATCAACTTTAGAATTAGCTTATCAATTTCTACCAAAATAAAAAAGTCTGCTGGAACTTTAAAGGGATTATAGTGAATCTATATAGATACATTTGGAGAGAACTGCCATCTTAACAATGCTACTTCATTTCTTCAGATCTTTAATTTGTCTTAGCAATGTTCGTAGTTTCCAGTATACAGGCCTTATACATACTATGTTAAACTTATTCCTAAGTATTTTACTCTTTTTGATGTATTGTGAATGGTTTTTTTAATTTCATTTTTGGAATACTCATGGCTGGTATATAGAAATACAAATAATTTTTGTATATTGATCTTAAATCTAGAGGCCTTGCTAAACTCATTTATTGTTAGTAATGCCTTAGGAATTTCTAAATATGGGATCATGTCACCATGAATAAAAGCAATTTTCATTTTCTTTTCTCAATGCCTTTCACTTCTTTTTCCTTGCCTTACCGCACTAGCTAGAATCCCTAGTACAACGTTAAATGGACGTGGTGAGAGCAGACATCCTTGCTTTGTTCCTGATTTGAGGGACAAAGCACTCAGTCTTTAATCCCTAACTATAGTGTAAGCTGTAGGTTTTCTGGTTTTTTTTAAAATACATGATAACTTATTATTAGTATACAGCAGGTTCTTATTAGTCATCTATTTTATACATATTAGTGTACATATGTCAATCCCAATGACAGGTTTTTTAATAGACATCCTTTGACAGATTGACGAAATTACTAGTTTATCAGTAATGGGCATTGAATTTTGTCAAATGCTTTTCCTGTCTCTACTGAAAAGACCATGCATTTTATCCCTTATTAATATGATATATTACATTAATTTATCTTCAAACATTAAACCAACAACATATTTCTCAGATATCCCACTTGGTCATGGTAGATAATCCATTTTACACGTTGTTGAATTTGGTTTGCTAATATTTTATTAAAGATTTTTACACTTATGTTTAGGACAAATTTTCTTTCTTTTTAATAAATCAGTATGATAGTTTATTAAAAGCTCCATATTATGCCTCAGGTAGGATTTTTTTCTTCCAGTTTTATTGAGATATAATTGACATATAGCACTGTATAAGTTTAAGGTATATGGCATAATGATTTGACTTACATACATTATGAAATGATTACCACAATAAGTTTAGTGAACATCCACTGTCTCATAGATACAACATTAAAGAAATAGAAAAAAAAATTTTTTTCCTTGTGATAAGAACTCTTAGGATTTACTCTCAACAACTTTCATATATAACATGCAGCAGCGTTATTTATATTCATGTTGTACATTACAGTCCTAGTACTTATTTATCTTATAATTGGAAGTTTGTACCTTCTGACTGCCTTCATCCAATTCCCCCTCCTCCAACCCCCCCGCCTGCTAAGCATAAATCTGATCTCTTTTTCTATGAGTTTGTTTTTGAAATTCAATTGATCTAAAATAGTCTGTTAGTTCCTGTTAAACAACATAGTGATTCCATATTTCTATACATTTCAAAATGACCACTAAGTCTAGATATAATCTGTCCATGTAAAGATATTACATAATTACTGACCATACTCCCCACACTGTACATTTCATACTGGTGACTCATTTATTCTGCAACTGGAAGTTTGTACCTCTTAATCTCCCTCACCTATTTCTTCCCCTCACCACTCCTCTCTGGCAACCACCTGTTTGTTCTATTTGTAACTCTTTCTGTTTTGTTATGTTTGTTCATCTATTTTTTTAGATTCCACATATAAGTGAAATCATACAGTATTTGTCTTTCTCTGTCTGACTTATTTCACTTAGAATAATATCCTCTAAGGCCATCCATGTTGCTGCAAACAACAAGATTTCATGCTTTTATAGCTGAGTAATATTCCATTGTATATAGATACCACATCCTCTTTATCCATTCATCTGTTGATGGGCACTTAGGTTGCTTCCATATCTTGCCTATTGTAAATAATGCTGCAATGAACATAGGGGTGCATATATCTCTTCTAATTAGTGTTTTTGTTTTCTTCAGATAAATACCCAGCAGTAGAATTGCTGGGTCACATGGTAGTTCTATTTTTAATTTTTTGAGGAATCCTCATACTGTTTTCCATAATGGCTGCACCAATTTACATTCCCACCAATAGTGCAAAAGGGTTCCCTTTTCTCCACATTCTCACCAACGCTTGTAATTTGTTCTGCCAGGTGTGAGGTGATATTTCATTGTGGTTTGGATTTGTATTTCCCTGATGATTAGTATGTTGAGCATCTTTTCATGTGCCTGTTGGCCATCTGTATGTCTTCTTTGGAAAAATGTCTATTCAGGTCCTCTGCCCATTTCTTAATTGGGTTGTTTGGCTTTTTTGATGTTGAGTTGTATGAATTTTTTGTATATTTTGAATATTAACCCCTTATTGGATATTCCATTTGCAAATATCTTCTCTCATTCAGTAGGTAGTCTTTTCATTTTATTGATAGTTTCCTTCGCTGTGCAAAAGTCTTTTAGTTTGACATAGTCCTATTTGTTTATTTTTGTTTTTGTTTCCCTTGACTGAAGAGACATATCCAAAAATATTACTATGACCAATGTCAAAGAGTGTACAACCTATGTTTTCTTCTAGAAGTTTTACAGCTTCAGGTCTTACATTTAAAATCTTTAATCTATTTTGAATTTATTTTTGTGCATCACGTGAGAGAGTAGTCCAGTTTGATTTTTTTGCATGTAGTTTTCCAGCTTTTCCAACAGCATTCCTGAAGAGGCTGTCCTTTCCCCATTGTATATTCTCACCTCCTTTGTTGTAGATTAATTGCCCATATAATACACTGCCCATTTCTGGGTGGTCTATTCTGTTCCACTGATCTATGTGTCTGTTTTTGTGTGAATACCATACTGTTTGGATTACTGTAGCTTTGTAGTACAGTTATGACAAATTTTCTTGTGCTGTCTTTGTCTGGCTTTGGAATCAGGGTAATACTGCTCTCAAAAAATGAGCTGGGAAGCATACTTCCTCCTCTGCTTTCTGAAAGAGTTTTTGTCAGATAAGTATATTTGTTCTTGACCTAATTAACTGCTATTCATCCTTCAGATCTCATTTGAAGCATCAATTCTTCAGGGAAGGCTTCTCTGACCTCCTTGACTAGGTCCATTTCCCTGTTACAATAGCTTGCAAATAGTAGCTCTCCTTCTTAGCATTTATCACAAAGTAATTTTTATTCATTAGTAGGATTAATTTTATTATTTTTTTTTCCTTTTTTTTTTTTTTTTTGCAGTACGCGGGCCTCTCACTGTTGTGGCCTCTCCCGTTGCGGAGCACAGGCTCCGGACGCGCAGGCTCAGCGGCCATGGCTCACGGGCCCAGCCGCTCCGCGGCATGTGGGATCTTCCCGGACCGGGGCACGAACCCGTGTCCCCTGCATCGGCAGGCGGACTCCCAACAACTGCGCCACCAGGGGAAGCCCTAATTTTATTATTGTTTGTCTCCCACTTTACCATAAGCTCCAAAAAATGTTGAGTGTTTCTGCTCATCATTATATAGATATAGTGCCCATCCTACTGCCTGACACATGGTAGGTAAGTGCTCAACAAATATTTGTTAAATGAAGAATACATGAACACTGTTTTGGGTTTCTTTGTTTTTGGGGGTTTTTTTTGGCTGTGCTGGGTATTCTTCGTTGCTGTGCGCAGGCTTTCTCTAGTCGCAGTGAGCAGGGGCTACTCTTCCTTGCAGTGTGCAGGTTTCTCATTGCGGTGGCTTCTCTTGTTGTGGAGCACAGGCCCTAGAGCACACAGGCTTCAGTAGTTGCGGTGCGTGGGCTCAGTAGTTGTGGCGCACAGGCTCTAGAGTGCAGGTTCAGTAGTTGTGGTGCATGGGCTTCATTGTTCCGGGGCGTGTGGGATCTTCCCCGACCAGGGATCGAATCCGTGTCCCCCACATGGGCAGGCGGATTATTAACCACTGCACCACCAGGGAAGTCTCTGTTTTTGTTTTATTTTTGATATTTCTTCCCCTTCTTTACTTTGACTTATTATTGTTTTATTTCTCAGATTCTTCGTATGTTAACTTGAATCATTGTAATTCTTTCTTCCTAGTCAATCTAGACATTTTTTGTTAATATAGACATTTAGAGTGATATAATTTCATCAAGTATTATTTTGGAAGCATTCTACAAATTTTGTTTTATCTACGTTTTTATTTCTATCCTTCAAAAATACAGATATGATGTGTCCCCTCTACTTAAAAACCATACAAATTTTTTCATTTTATATAGTACAGTATCTAAAGTTCTTAGTAAAGCAGTCAGCTCAGCTCTAAACTGATTTATGACCTATCATCTCAACTGCTTACCTTATACCCCAACCGGATTGGGCTACTTATCTTCCCTTATACAAGCGTTGTACTTCTGTGCTCAGCACCAAGCAAAATGCCTTAAACACAGTAGCTCAGTAAATGTTTATAGAACAGTTCCTACCACTTTTCATGATCCAAGTTAAGATTTTTTTAATTTATATTTTTTATAATTTTGAATTATATTTTTATTATGTAATTTCTAATTTTATTGTATTGTGATCTGATGTTAATATTGTTATTCATTTTGTTTTTTTAATTTTCTTTCCTTTTTTTTAAATTTGTTTTCAAAAAAATTTATATTTGTGTAATCTGTTTTAAATTGCATTAAATACTTCTTTGTGTCCTATACTTTGGTCAGCTTCCATCTAAGACTTAAACATACTTAAAAAGATAACTTGGCTTTTCTCCCACTACCATTAGACTGTAAAATTCATGAAGGCAAGAACCATGTGTGTCTTGTTGACTGTATTCTTCGCACCTGGGAGGCCTTGGTACATTAACTCAGTAAATTTTTAGAGTTCTCTTTAATTTTATTCTTTCCACTACTCAATTAAAAAGTATACATTAAGGAGGTATTAGATAGATTACCTTTTGAGAAAACAATGAATAAAAATATACATATTAGTTGGAGTTTAATCAAATACAGAAACACTGAGTTCCTAGTATGATTCAGAATGTTCTAAGAGTGGGATACAAATGCAATGCCTGCCCTTGAGTTCCATGAAAACACACAGGTTATCAAGTAACACAGGAGATGGTATACCAAAAGGAAGGTATGTATAAAATGGCATGGAAATAAGAGTTGAGGAAATATTTAAATTGGGTACGGGAAGGAGGTAGGTAATGAAATTCTATAGCAGGAAGTAAAATCCTTTTAAGGATAAATAAACCAAAACCCAGACAAACTACAGTGCTTGTTCAAGATCACAAGGCTAGACAGAGGTCACAAAAGGAGATCCACCTCCCAGTTCTGTGCTCTTTCCATTATACCAGACTTACTACCCATACTTTTCAGAGCTCACAAAGGAATAACAGGACAGGATTTAGAGAGTTACAAAATAAAATTGGGGGATTTATTCATCCTAATCCCATCTCCTATTAATATAAAACATCAAGGACTGTACAAAATTATGAAAAGTTAGCCAAGTACCATGCAGTTCAAACAACTTTCTAATTGAGTGGCTTACAAAAAGAATTTGCCCTAAAACTATTTCACCGAGATTTAAACATCCCAGTCCAATCAATCTGACTTGGAGATAAATAGAACTATTAAGTTGTATTACACCCATACATACATTTTTTTTAAATGTTAATAGAGGGTCTATGGAAAAATCTTTAAAAAAGAAAGGTCCAAAACGAAAAATCTGCCAGCCATTATTCAGTACTTTCCAAGGGGGTAAGACCCTGGAATCTGTAGATCTAAGTATTAATGTCAATAGAGAGACATTCTGTAAGGGCAGGATGGTCTTTAGGCTTTTCCCCATCTCTCAAGACTAGGCAATTACATTTGGCTACCAAGCAACCTTTCCATGACTAATTTGCATCCCCCCCGAAACATGTTGATCCCACAAACCTGATTTTGGAACATTAGATTATTTAACCCTCCCCTCCCCTATTATAAATTAATAACCTGGCATTCTGAAATTACACATCAATTTTTGGTTGCCTGGCTAGCATGCAATAACTCCAAGAATCTGCTCAGTTCCAAAAGCAGTGTAGAAAAAAGTTTAAGAACCTGAAATACTTAGGCCCATACTCTAAACCAGTAACTGAAAAAGAGATTCAGGCAACAAATGGATTTTATTTGACTTGCAGGGAAGAAAAAGAGGAAGAGGAGGTAGGGGAGGAGGGGGGAGGAGAGGGAGGGGGAGAATAGGAAGTAGAGGGGGGAAGGAGGAGGAGGAGATGCTCTAAAAAACCTGGACATTTCACATAAAAATGCATATTCACAGCTTCTCTTGAGAGCCCTGAAGCTGTGGCAATACTGGGCCTGCGTTACCACAACTAACTCTAACTACCGCCAGAGTTAGCCATAGCCCCATTTATATGGGACATTTGCTTTCAAATTTATCATAAACCAATCACCCCTTTCTATTTCCCTGATACGGAGGCCAAATGTCAATTGTCATTTATCATCCCATTTGCAGTGTTGTTTTTCTTATTAACTTCAAAGAACAAAGAACGCCATATTTGGTGGATAAGTGCAGAATTTTTAAAAAGTAAATACAATCCACTCTTCATATTAAAGCAGTCAAACAAAGCGAAAAAATCAAAGGAATCAATTTACCTTAATCTGAGTCTGTTCGATTGACTTTTCCCATATCTGCTGATCATATGCTCCAATCTGAAATAGGAAGCAGGCTATTTAAGTGATGCAAAGGAAATCCTTTTATTTGGGTCAAGTCTCACAAAAGTCAGGAAACTATTAAGTATCCATATGATACCTGGGAAATGTCTGTGCTTCTCTGAGGCTAGAATAAATTCTTATTTCCTAGGACTATTTCCTTCAAAATTCAAGTTGGCTGGATCTAAAAGTAAGTTGAAAAGCAATGTCCAAAATATTTCAAATTAAATATCACCTTAAAAGATATTTCCACTTAAGAAAAACATCAGTAGAAAACTAGAGAAATAAAAGGTAATGGACAGCTCATTAAGATTGACAGTACCAATCTGAGCTGTGCAGATAAAGTTTTATGCCTGAAACAGCAGCAGTTTGATTAGAAGCAAACTCTCAAAGCATTGCTGTGACACTGTGAATGCAGCCTGGAGATGGGAGGTTGAAAATCTTATTCGGGGACCTGGAACTGAGTTCAAAAGACCTAATGACCTTGTCCATCAGTTTTTCCATTTATGTTGAGAGATATCATGTAAGAATACCTGCACTACCAAGCTCAGGGAAAACTAACATGATAGGTATTCTTTGTGGGACTTTTTTGCAGGAAGCATGCTTTACAAATAAAAATACATTGATATTACCTTCTTTTGGTACCACGATATAGCATCTCTCTCATTTGAGGCCATCTGTGTCTCCAGCCAGAGAATGGGATTTCACTGAAAATGAAGGAAAACCAGTCAGTGAGCCCAGTTGCTGAAAGGTACTCTCCCAGTTTGCGTAGAACTCAAATAACGCTTCTCTCAGCCTCTCCATGCGCTGCTGACCGTCTCGTTCCCCTGCCGTTTGCCAGGAAAAAAACAAAAGCATACCAAAAAAACCTCTGGCGCAGTGGAGACCGGAGAGGAGAAGCCTCTCTGCGATATTTTGTGCGAGTGTGTTCAGGGATGCAGGGAAGACGGAGAGGAGGGGAGGTCGCTGGAGTTGACCTGCACCCCACCTCCTCCGCTCCCAGGAGTCCTGCTCTCACCTGGTGCCCGCTGCCCCGCAGTCCGGTGGCCGGGACCTTCCTCCTCAGTGGCCCCGGCCCGGCCATGAGGCCGGGGGCGAGGCGCCGGGCCAGGCAGGCCTCATCTTCCCCCCGAGGCGGAGACGCCGTCTGGGCCGTTACCATGGAGACTGCGGAGGCCGCCCCAGCCTCGGAGGCAGCCGGCCGCCCAGCGCCCAGAGGAGGGCAGTCTGTTGCCAGAGAGCCGGCGCTCTCCAAGCCCGACCTATAGGGTCATCGGACAGACCCTAAAATAAGCAAAGAATGAGCTAGGAAAGGAGGGGGATAGAAAGTGAAGGCGGTCTTAGCTAGGCTGCCAGTCGCTACGGCAACGGCAAAAGGCTTTGTTCGACTGGAAAAAGTCAAGCGCAGAGGTCCCAAGGCCCGGGTGGCAGCTGCTTCAGGGCGACGGGCGCGCGTCCTCGCTAGGCCGGGCCTGGAAGGGCCGTGACTCAGCCAGCAGAGAGCTAGGAAACAGCAGCTCCGCAGACCACGGTGCAGCGAGGCCGCGGCTTCCGCTTTCCGTGTTTCGCTGTGAAGTTGGCTCCGCCCCCGGCCCGGGGCCTTCCCGCCGAGCCTCCGCCAGGCTTCGGGACCGAGGGGCTGGGGAGCTACACGGAGATCAAGGCCAAGAGCAGCTCCCCCAGATCACCTTTCAGGTCACTTTCTCACAAATGACTTTCCCAGCCCTTCATCTAAAGGAGGTCGGTCCAGATATTCCAATAGTTCCCCGTTCATTTCTTTGCAACGCTTACCTTTCCTCGTGTTTTGTTTCTTTGTGCTTCATTATATCCTATCGGTCTTCCTCAATGGTCTGGGGGCTCCATGAGGTCAGAGACTAGGGCCTGGCAGGAGCCTGGCACACACGTTCTCAACCTTTGCTGAATGAACGAATGTTTTCATGAATTTATGCTGTCCTGGGGCGAAAGTCCTGGCAGGCTGCGCCTTATTAATTCCTTTCCTCTCCCGTCCCTCAGCAGCTCTGGGACTTAAGCCTTCTGGGTGCTCAAGGGTAAAGGAAGAAGAGGGCCAAGGCATGGGGGGTCAGTTCCAGGACACTTTCCCAAATTAGGGTAGGGGAAGGTAGCGGCGGGAAGAACTGTTTCTAGGTTAAAAATTCAAGCAGGCTGATAGAGGTCAGGAGAAAGGCACGGTTGCGACCTCAAATGAATATTTAAAGATACATTAAGAAGGTTTTAAGCCTCTTTCCTCCTCTATACTTTTTTGGCCATTAATGGAACACTGACCCCTAACAGCCATTCTCACCTCACTTGAAGCATTGACCTTGCTTGCCCAGCATTGTAGCATTTGGGTCAGTTAAAGCTAATGAGATAATGATTAGACCACTGCAGAAAGCCTAAGTGCAGTTCTAAATGTTTTACATCATTATTTTTGATTATCTATCAAATCCACATAAGGGGGAAGTTATTATCCCCGTTTTACCGATGAGGAAAATCGACTAAGATAAAAGTAACTCCCATAGAACTAATTTAAAATTATTTCACCCAGGCTTGATTCTTATATTCCACACACTGGCAGTGGTTTCCTTTCTGCTTTTGCTTCTTGACAGCTTTTCCCATCCTTAGAGCTGAACATGACAATTCTGTTTGGTTTCAACACAAATGGCTGACTTTAAAACACACACACACACACAAAAACAAAAACAACACTGGAAAAATGAAAAAGTCATTTTTTGTATATCTAAATATTTGCTTTAAGACGTAAATAACACTAATTAAACATTTTACTTCGTTGCTTAGCACACAAAGAGGCTTTGGGGGGAGTTCCTGGAAGAACTGAAATCAGGTAAGGCTCTCACTGAGCAAAGTGTGGGCTTTGAACCCAGAACTGCATTCAAATCCCTGCTCCCACTAAAAGCTATGTGATTTCGGGTAATTTATTCACCCTAACAAGCCTGTTTTCTCACCTGTATTATGGAGATTGTATTGTTACCTTCCTACTCAAGGCTGTGAGGATTAAATGAGCTACCTTCATAAAAAGTACCTGGCCCTCAACAGTTACTCAAAAAACATTCATTCCTTCCCTCTTCCTTTCCTAATCATAAACAAGAGCTATCAGTGCTTAGGACAGGTACCTCAATTAAAGAGAAGTTCACACAAATAAAAACTGATGAGGAAAAAATCCAGTGAGTTATGTCACTTAATACATCAACGGTATCTGAAACGTCTATAAACCACCTTCATTAACTAACACTGTATGCATGTACTTTCAAAAATATCGACATCCCCAGAACAAAAATTTAAGATTATTCTCATAGGGATAAATCAACTTATGCAGCAAGAGGCATTAACTGCCACAAATGCCAAGCATAGTTTTTCTTCTTCCCTCTAACTGCCTCTCAATATGGATGAAATTTTCCCCCAGTATCTATGAACTTTCTTTAGGAAAGTCAAGATTTTCTAATTTTGTAATCTCTAATAGTAAAAAATAATAGGGGACAGAGAAGGGAGGGACAAATACTTTAAAAACAGGTTCCAGGTAGCTAGAATTCACATGTGCTATTCATTTTGTCATGAAACATCAGTAAAGGACAAATCAGACTTTGTTTATTAAAAAAATACTTTACAGGAAAAAAAAAACTCTATGCATTCCATTGTCCTATTTTACAAAGAAATAGCTTAACAATTTAACACACTTAGACAGCTACAAAAAAGCACTGTGTTAAAAGGATTATTATTCACACAAATTTAGATTTAAGACTATTCATTAAAAACCTTTTTAAAACACTCATTAATGTCAATAAACAAACTAAGGCCACAAAACGCAAATAGTCCGCCAGGCAAATTATACATTTCATCTATATGCAAAGACCTCTTAGATAAATTAAAGCCACAGGAAAAAAAGTCTTAGCTGCCAATCAAAATGGAGTTTAGTCACAGAAAACACTATTACATGAAAATTTACAACATGTGATAGAAGTAGTACATTAAGTATTTCTTTAGAGAGAATTGAAAAGTGCTATATTAAGAGACAGTGGTCTCAACTACATGCACAAGTGAATCCTAAAAGATGTATGAAGAAAATGGAAGGCCATAATATTTATGGAGAGATACTTGCTTTTAAAGCAACAAACTTTCAGGATGAGGATAGGTCCCTTATGTGCTAAAGAAAAACATCTGTCTTGTACATTTCCTCTACTTACTGCATGACCAATAAATACAGCTACAACCTGTTTTTTAAAAAATAATACTTAGCGGAAATATGAACCTCTGGCATGTACTAGTGAAAGTTTTTTTAAAAAAACTTGTAGCAATGATAAAACAGATTTATCAGACACAAACTCAATTATTCTAAAGATATAAATGCAAATAAATTTTTAATGGCAAATACAGATGAAAATAAATGATCTAATAATGAACTAATAATAATAAAGAATACATGCACTAAGGGGTTTTTTGAATTTTGGTATCTTGTTCCTAAATTAGCTTTCATTCTAGACAATAATTATAGAGGGAAAGGCAATAAGCAAGTTTCTCCAGTCATTAAGCATGAACTTTATGCCTATTAAGACTGATGCAAGACACCTTTTCCTAAGGTTTAGTAAATAATTTTATATGATAAGCCCCGTTTTCCCCCTACAAGAGCTTTTAATATTAGTCTACTGTTATTCCAACTATCTCTAAGGGGAAAGGGTACCTTTCAAAAGTCTTTAAATTCAAAATAATAAAGTACCAGTGAAACAAATTCTAAGTACTAAATTAGCAAATTAAAAGTACAATTAAGCCTAGGAATTCATTTTTAAAGAGTTAAAAACTTTGCAAGGGAAAAAAATATGTAGTTTTTATTATTATTGCTTTATGAATTTGGGATACTTGTTTGAATCATAATCCTACTCCTAGTGTATCTTGGTAATTACAGAATGACTTCTGGGGCAGGGGGAAGACTTTTCTCCTGATTAGTGAATACCATAAAATCATTCTAGTTACTAAGTTTACTCATTTACTGGGTCCTTTCCATAAGCACATTTAAAAAATATCCCTCTGCTCCACAAAATACTAAAACTTATAGCCACATTCTGCAAGTAATCTCAAAGAGCTGGCACAACAGGTAACATACCAAAAAAGGAAGATCAGCTTACATTTCAGTTACAACTTCACTGCCATCACTACTTTACAAGTCAGAAGACGCCAGATTGTTCCATGCCTCACTCCACCAAACCAAATAATTTAATGATTTTAGAAAAGTTGCCATCATTTGTATCACTAAACTAGGATACAGCTTTAAAGAAGAAACTCAAAACTTGCGCTTTTATATTCATCAGTCTTTAAAGCATGCTATTAAAATCTAATACTCACATAAGACATTCAGTTTCCAGATACATTACTAGCTAAATGTTTCTCTCTCAGTTCTATTGCAATTCTAACATACAATGAATTTATTAGTACATGATTTTAAACATTTTTATACTCTTTTAATATGTTATATTGGAGTTGAGGGTAGAATGTTTTATAAAAAGAAAATGGGGATTTGCTTTTGATTGTAGGTCTTTGCAGATCCGCTGGTTCCTGAGTGATTATACACAGTGATGGCTGTCAGGAGACAGTCTCCTTGTTTATTAGCAATGACCAGCTTAGATGACAGACGGCATCTGCTGGATGGCAAGTGGGAGATGGGGAAATCGGATCTTGGAAGACAAGAAAAAAAATTAAAAGTTTTTGCTTTAACAACCTTGTTCTTCATGATTATTTTAAAAAGCAAATGTTGCCTGAGAAGAATTTTACTTTGCACAGCCTGGTAAAGCTCTATGAAATTCTTCTGGACACAAAAACAAAAATAAGAAATAACCCAAACCCACATACTTTGTGATTAACCCCTTCCCCCTAAAATAACAAAATAACAAAAAACACCCTCAAAGGCAGGTCCCTTAAAAACTAGCCTTGATAAACCAGAATTTACCCTAAAATTTATACCCAAGATTTTAAAACACCCCTGCAATAATCACATTACTGTTCATACCATTCTAATTACCTTATTTACAAAGATAACTAAAACCAACATCACTTCCAATTCATAAATGGTTTACATTGAAATGTTTCTCTATTTGTCTTCATCCTTTTTAACAGAGAATACATACATATACATATATATAAGGAATAATACAGATTCTAACTAATCACTGCAGTATTTGCTGATGGTTACTTTTCTATTGGTTTACACAGTGACCTCTATACTTTGCTAATATGCATTTAACTACACAACAATATTGCACAAAGTAATATTTATATAAGATTTAACCTATTTCAGAATATTTTAGAGAAAATTCATATTTGATATTTCAAAAGATGCAGCTAAGTTTTCATGGTGACAGACATAATAAAGCAGCATCTTTTTTTGCCTATGTTAATGTAAATATTCCAAATCTCAACCTCCAGGAAAAAAAAAATCTCCAAATTGCACTATAACCAGGTAGATACAAGAATCTGGTCTTAGGTGTGGGGAGTACTCTTCCTTTAATAAACAAAAGGCCTATTGTATTATTAACTAAGAGAAAGTGAAATGTGTATCCCATTAACATTCTAAAATAATAGAAAGTTAAGACTACACTAGCTATATGAACTGTGCCTGTTCGAAAAAAAATGGTTAAATACTCAGGCACTAATAAGGATTAAGCTACCTGAAACTCTAGGATGAAGTCTAGTGCCATATTCTTTATTAGACAGTAGCAACACAGAGTAATAATAAATAAACCCAGGTATTCACCAGTTGAAACTGTGAACTGAAGTATCTCAACAGATCTTTATGATGAAGAGGTTGATGCCAAGTGACAAAAATAGTTTTTCCTAAGTTTCATGCACAAAATATGGCAGCCTCATCTGAAAGATAGGTATCATTCTCTAAGTTTGATACTCGTGATCAGTTTAGGAAGCAAAAGTATCCACACAGAATGTGAGGATGCTAGGAAGCAGAACAATAGAGTATCATGTCAACATTATCTATTTTACCCAAAATATCTTCCACAGTTACCATGTATTCTAGAAGAGATTAATGAACCATGGAGAATGAATGACCAAGGACTATTCATCTTTAGATATTTTTAATTGAAATATCCACTGGGCTTTAAATAACAGATACAAAAAAAGACAGTTTGGATCAGAAAGTGCTGTGCTTTCTCTTTTGTTAAGAAATCAGAGAGCCACTGAATTCCTTAGAAACTATCTGTTCTTTATGGTTGGAACTAAATAACTGACTTGCCCATGTACAAGATGCAGGAATTCTTTCCTGCGACCTATGCCATTTTTACTGTAGAAACTGAATCTGTGCCATAAAAGCACAAGTACTAAACCATAAATCTGATCTTCTATCATAAAAACAGCAAATATGGCAAGAGACAAGGCAAGATAGAATTAAAGGAAGTGAATTATTTACCAAATAAGAATCTGTTATTCCAGAGAATTCTCATTTTGATTTGAAGAGATTGAATTGTTACCTCACACCTTAAAACAGAAAGTAGCAGCAGACCCACTATTACATACTGTACTAACGGGATAAGATACAACTCTTAACTTTGCATAATCTGTGTAAAAAAGATATGCTTGACATTTGTGGAATGTCATTTCTCTTTATAGAATTATAGGCAAGATTTCTCCAATAAAACTTAACTTAAGCCAGTTATAAAACTATAACTTCACATCAAAATTTAAAAAAGTTAAAAAATGTGTTTGAATATGTACATATCACACAGGAGTGCTTGAATGTTCCTGTAGATTGTGTTGCTGGTCAGAGTCCAGTCTACTTTCCACCTTTAAAACTGGAATAGGCTGAGTCATCTGATCTTGCTGTAGATTAAGTTCAGATGAAGGTGGGAAGGACGATGAAGCAGTTGTCAAAAGCTGCATCTCTGTGCATGTTTCCTCAGATTCAGTTTTTATTCTCACACACTGGGAGTCAACTTCTAATTCTCTCTTTCCAGTTAAATCATAGTCCACGTTAGAACTGCTTTCTGTGTTTTGAGAGGCTTCCACAACAGGGTGGTACTGTTTAAGCCTTATATGCCAGGCTAAGCTGCACACTGCTGACACTGTTTTGAACTGATGAATGACATTTCTAGGGATGAAATAGATATCATTGTCGCACAGCTGAATTCTAGCATAACGAATGCCTTCCCGCCTCATTTGGTTTAGTTTCGCTTCATCCACCCACTGCACACACTGAAGAGAGGAAAAAAGTTGCATGAGATTTTAAAGTAAATTATGTA
The DNA here is from genome assembly GCF_000442215.2 of Lipotes vexillifer. Taxonomy (NCBI): domain Eukaryota; kingdom Metazoa; phylum Chordata; class Mammalia; order Artiodactyla; family Lipotidae; genus Lipotes; species Lipotes vexillifer. The sequence goes on from NW_006789305.1 coordinate 517,338, forward strand.
AAGATGTAGTCAAATAAAATATTATAATTAGCACAGGAAAACAGGATCAAATTAAAGCTAAACAACACTGTATGATATACAACTTTCTAAAATTTCCTACAATCCTTGAGACACATTTTTCCTCATATTTTACTACATTTCTAGTAAAAAAGTACAGGTTAAAATTAGGATGGCCTAGGGAATCATTTAAATAAGTATTTCAAAATGCAACTAAATATCAATATTCTTTGACCCACATAAGGGTAACATTTGTCTGCTCCTTCAGTGTCTTTCAACCTTTTGCAGGTGAGGACACGCAGGGCAATGGGGTTAACAGCTGAGACTGCTCATGGCCAGAACTGAGTTATCCTGGGCCCTCTGACCACCCCAGGCCCACCTGGCATCCCAAAGACTGAAGGATCTTAAGCATTCTGCTTGGGAAGCTCCGTTTTAATGATTTTCAACACCCTCCACAAACAGCCTTTAATAGTAATAAAATTAAATTCACTATCTCATGTATCCAACTATAAGATAAAATGCAAAATTAAATAGGTACGGATACTTATTTCCAAAATCTCACTCAAAGAGAAATAAAAAAGCAAAAGTTACTACCTGGGAAACTGGAGGTTCATGAAGGTCCAACTGAAGTCTCTGTACAACATCAGTAAAATCCTCAGCATGAAAACAAATCACATCTTTGGTTATGCGAGGTTGGTCACTCCTAAGATTAACAAAATTAAGCTTTAGAAACAAGCATCTCATAATGGAAAATGATGACAAACTTCAATCTTCCCGTTCCTGGAACTGCTATACTAGCAAAGAAATAGATGCATAACTCCTAAGGGCAAATTATACATTTGTTTCTTTAGTCAATTTAAAAAAAAAAAAACACCAATTAAGCATTTTTTTTCAAAATTAAAATTAGTTGTTATAAAACTAAAACATCGATGACTAAAAACAGTTTTATTCTAAACTAGATGCATTTGAATCCTCTAACCACTTTGCCCCACCATCTCCATGCCACCTATAATGTCATTATCAGGATGGAAAGAAATGGACAGAATACATCTCAGCCACACAACTGTCACACCTTCCAGCTTTCAAAGTAGAGAGGGGAAAAAAGCTAAATGATCTTTAACTTGAAATACTTAACCTGTGATTGAACTATAATTCAATCAAACTCTAACGTCAGATCAAACTCTACAGTAATATTGAAGGTCCTGAAGGCATAAAAACAAAAAACAAAGTAAAATATAGTTTTTAAATATGTTCTGAGCCTTGTTTAAACCGGGCCCCAACTGAGTGTAAAAGGGTGCAACCTCTATGAAAAACAGTATAGCAGTTCCTCCCAAAATTAAAAAACAAATTACCATATGATCTAGCAATTCCACTTCTGGGTATATACCCAAAAGAATGAAACCATGGACATGAAGAGATATTTGTTCATAGCAGCCAAAATGTGGAAGCAACCCAAGTGTCCACTGACAGATAAACGGACAAACAAAATGTGGCATATACATATAATGGAATACTATTCAGCCTTAAAAAGTAAGGAAATTATGACACATGGTACAATGTGGATGAACCTTGAGGATATCATGCTAACTGAAATAAGTCAATCACAAAAAGACAAGAATTGTTTGATTCCACTTATATGAGGTATTTAAAGTAGTCAAATTCATAGAAACAGAAAGTAGAATGATGTTTACCAGGAACTGGGGGAGAGGACAAAAGGGAGTTATTGATTAATGGATACAGAGTTACAGTTTTGCAAGATGAGAAAGTTCTAGAGATCTGTTTCACAACAACATGAATATACTTAACATTACTGAACTGTACACTTAACGGTTAAGATTTTAATTTTATTTTATGTGCATTTTACTGTAATTTTTTAAAAACTGTCCCCAACCTTTCAAATTGAGTCCACATTTTCTTAAGACATTAACCAATCTTGCAGTTGAGTTCCATTAACTTACCATTCACCAAACTGTACAGCTTTCAAAACCCCAACAGCAGCCGTACTCTGCCAGTCAAACCCCTGACCTACATGATCAGCATGAGCTCTTGTCCTATCTTCAAAGAGGACTTCACGGGGTTCACTGGTCCGAGGTAGGTACTGGAGATTTTTAATTTCATTCATTGATCTGTAGTTGATTTGGTTTTGAAGCAAAGAGGGGGAAAAAAGTATTAACAGCAGTAAGGCAAAAAGTCTACTAAAATACCAAATTTTAAATAAGATGAGGGCTGAAAAGGGTTCAATGATTTCGATCATCAGCATTTAACACGCTATAGTGTAATGCTGAATGTGATTACCTTCTTCTCTCAGTATGTCACAATAATATAGAAGCTGTATCTTTGATTTGGCACAATTGTAGTGTTTGAATATATAAAATTTAGTTGTCTAGCAACAGAAAATACAACTCAGAGTTCAAGACTGTATGTCTCTTTACCCTGAGTCATTTTTAAGTCTCAAGGCATTCTACTAGACTTAATTCAAGATGGCAACCTGAGCAACTACATGATCTCCTTTCACGTTAAAAGAGAAGTAAAAGGCTTCAAACTAATGTGGTAGGGATGGAGGAGAATAGTGGGAGAATGCATGGGAGTATAGGTGAAACAGAACTGGCTATGACTTGATAACTGCTGATACTAAATACATGGGAGTTTATTATATTATCTTCTGCTTTTTTATGTGCTCAAATATAATATGAATATGAAGCAACAAATGAAATGCATTAGTGAATGAACAAGAGCAACACATTTCTGGAAGATGAAAAATGATTAAAAGTGTCTTGAACTAATGAAACTGAGCAGAGAAAGCCACAGGCCTAGACTATACAAGAAGGGAATGGCAGCTAAAGAGGCTAGTATGATGATAATGGACAGAAAGGACGTAAGGTTGAGAAGGGAGCAAATAAAGTGAAATCTGCACATAAACCTGTCACATGCCACCCTAGTGGTGGAAATTTGAACAGTCAGGCATCTACCCTCATGCAGAAGACCAGCATCCATCTCTCATCTTAATTTCTCTGAAAGAACTCTGATTTTTATTAGGTATCTGCTCCTACCCTATACGGAACCTCATTCACAAGCTCCAGAGGTAGATCCTGATGAGTTCTGGCAAACTACACTAAGCTCACTCCCCTTGCCAATGAATGATTTAGGAATGAGCATGAACTGATCGATTCTGGCTAGCAATATGAGAGGAAATCTGCTAAGAATTCTGCAAAGCTTCCTGGCTCCTAAAAAAGAAGTAAAGGACAATCTCTTCTTCTTTTAGATATAACCAGATCCAGATGTGATACCCAGAACTGCTATAGCCATCCAGCAACCATAATGGAAGCCACTGTAAATACAAAGCCTAGGAAAGAGAATGACAGAGGAGAGAAAAGGAAAAGATCTGTTTCCTTGATGACAGCACTCAGCCATTTGACTATATGGTGCCTAGAGTCAACCCCTCTGAACTTCTTGAAATACAGGATAACATTTTATTTTATGAACCAGTCTGAATCAATTTTGTTGCTTGTAACCAAAAGCATCCTGATAAACTTTCAGCCAAAAAAATCCTGCATGTTCTTCTCTAAACACATTGAACTTACCATATGAATAGTACTAACGTAATCCTCTGGTATTTGGACATATCCTTTAAGGCCCACTTCTATGCCTGTTAACTCTGAAGTGAAACCTATCTATTGACAAGCCTCACTGAAATAGAAATAGAATGCCCAGTAGGCCCAATGCTGTGTTCCTAAATTCAAACGGGTCAACCAAGAATCACCAGATATGTGAAAACAGCCTACAGCAGCCTGACAAAGACCAAAAAATGCAATGCTGAAATGTAAGGATTTTGTCAGAAGACAAAAGTCAAGTAAATGTCCCGAAACTGAAAGCAAAAAGATAATAAGAAATACGAGGATAATCAAACTGAGGGATCTATTATTCAGCCAACAGTAGTTTCATAAAGAAAGAATAGTGAAAATGAAGAGATTACTGAAGCAACTAAGCAAGAAAAATTCCCAGAAATGAAAGGAGACATGAATCTTTCAGTTTAAGGTACCCACCAATCAACAAAAAGGATTAAAAAGAAGTAAAAGCCCAAAGACGTATCATTATGAAATTAAGCTTCCAGAAAGGAAAAGAAAATAGGTTACTTACAAAAGAAGAATAATTACACTGGCATTAAGACTTCTCATAAACAATAATATATACCAGAAGACACTGGGGCAACGTTAAAAAAACCCTAAGAGAAAATACATCCTCTGGACTACAGCTAAACTATCAATCATATTTAATGACAGAAAAAGATACTTTCAGACATATGATGACTCAATACCTTCCTTTTCGTATAATATAACTTGAGTATGTGGTCAAGAAAGGAAAAGAAATAAACCCAGAAAGAAGACAACCACAGGTTAAGGCAGAAAAAACATCAAATGGTAGATAACTGTGAAATAAGCTTTTCACACTGAAGTAAGAAAACACAGAGCTCCAAAAGATTTCCAGGTAAAAAGTGATGAGTTAGACCAGACAGTATGATTGAAATTCTGCATTCCTGAGGGTATGATAAAAGCAAAGAATGCAATGTAACTACCAACATTCTCGCCAAAAAGAGGCTATATAAAACAGCAACAGCCAAAAAAAAAAGCAATAGCCAAAGTCATAGAGGAGAAGGCCAGTGTGATTCTAGAAAAAAGTAATGTATCTTAAGCAATAAACAGAATAGAACATAATTATGGATATGGTCAAGAGAAGTGTATGGTATCACCTCAAAACAAGGCAACCAGAAACTACAGGAAGGACTTCCCTGGTGGCACAGTGGTTAAGAATCCGCCTGCCAATGCAAGGAACATGGGTTTGAGCCCTGGTCTGGGAAGAACCTACATGCCGCAGAGCAACTAAGCCCGTGCACCACAACTACTGAGCCTGCACTCTAGAGCCCGCGAGCCACAACTACTGAGCCCACATGCCACAGCCACTGAAGCCCGCGTCCCTTGAGCCCATGCTCTGCAACAAGAGAAGCCACTGCAATGAGAAGCCCGCGCACTGCAACGAAGAGTAGCCCCCACTTGCCGCAAACTAGAGTAAGCCCGCATGCAGCAACGAAGACCCGATGTAGCCAAAAATAAATAAATTTATATTGAAAAAAGAAAAGGAAACTACAGGAAAAACAGAATTAAAAAAAAAAAAAATCAGCATGATCCAAATATGAACCAAGCTAAAAAGTGGCATGATTTTCAGTATCTAGGTGAAATACAGAAAAGAAAGATCCTTTTGTATATTATTCCTTTGAGTGATAACAAACCACTGGAACCTTAGAATATGAATATTAACCTACTAGATGGATCTGCAATAAACTTACCTACCCATAATATTTTAAATGCCATTTGTTGGCTTTCAAATATTAGAATATATCTATTGACAAAGCATATAAAGCCTAATTATGGTTTTAAAGCAGAATATGAATTAGCCTCAACAATGTATAAGCACAGCTGACAAAAAGTAGAAGGGAGAGGAAGAGGATAAAGTAAGGCTCATTTAACTATTTGGAGAACCCATAAATGGAAGACATCCCTATCTATTATACCAAGAAACTGACAAATTTCCTGTCAAACCCTTAAAACAAAACAAAAAAAGGCATTAATAACAGAAATTATTTTTGCCTCTGGTAAAAAGGTGTTTGCTTCTGGAGAGAAAGGTGGCCAGGATTTTTCATTATAAACCCTACTATACTGTTTGATGTTTTAAAACCCTGTGCATATATTTCTTTAACTCTAGAGTTCATAAATTTAAAGATCATCTTCATTAGCAGTGCCCTGGATAACTAGACAGCTTCTCACATTAATTCCGTCATTTTCAGCAACAGGGCATTCTCATTAATGCAAAAAGATGACATTACTTTTTAAGTTTTGATGTATTCACTCTAATTCAAAGTGCTTTTGAATGCCCCTCTTAAGAATATTTAATCCCAATAGAAATAAAATTTGATAGCACCTCAGATTAGCTGAGAAATAATAAATTATTAAACAAATGATGCTGCTACAACCGCCTAATTACTTGGAAAGAATGTTAAACTAAATTTCTCCCTCTACACTGAAATCAATGCCAGGTAGATAAAATATGTAAATACTGAGATCACAGATGTACTAGGAGAAAATGTAGGTATTTTATAACACTAAATGAGAGAAGGCCTTTCTAAGTTTGCCACTAAAAAAGAAACCTCAGAGGAAAAGACAGATCTGACAACATATAAATAAAACTCTGTGAGTAAAGAAAAAAGAAACTGAAAAAAATTGAGTAAAGAAAAAACATAAGCTAAAAGAAAAAAATGAGAAAAACCTGTAACAAAAGAAAAAAAAGTTAATAGTTACAATACATAGGGATTTTTACAAACGAAAAACATCCCAATAGAAATATGAGTAAAGAAAATTAAGAGGGAATCACAAAAGAAGAAATGCAAACGCCTCAAAGAAAAACAAATTAGAATAACACATTTTTGTCCAATCAGATCAACAAAGTTAAAGAGAATGTTAGTGGAGAGTATGGGGGAAAGGGTGCTATTTTACTATATGGGTGGGAATATAAATTGGTACATTTCTGGAAGTCAATTAGAAATGTATATATACTTTGAGCCTTTAGTAATTTCCACTAAGAAAATAAACATGCACATGCACAAAGATATTATCTACCTACCTACCTATCAACCAACCACCCAGCCGGCCACAATCAATGATGTGCCATACATGTTTAACAATTGGCTTTACGGGGGGAGATGGCTCATTTGTGGCTGATATGCTGATTTGTGTGGTATAAATACTCACAACATGGCCAATTTCAAGCTACTAATGTGACCTCACTCAATGTGGAATTGCGAGGCTAACAATGCCCTGTAAGCTGGTACAAACTGGCTCCAGCACACCACTGTCATGTCTGTCAAAACACCATTTATATTGAAAAAAATGGAAACAATTTACACTAATAAAGAATTGGTTAGGGCTTCCCTGGTGGCTCAGTGGTTAAGAATTCGCCTGCCAACGCAGGGGACACAGGTTTGAGCCCTGGTCCAGGAAGATCCCACATGTCACAGAGCAACTAAGCCCTGCGCCACAACTACTGAGCCCGCGCTCTAGAGCCCACGCACAACTACTGAAGCCTGCATGCCTAGAGCCCATGCTCCGCAACGAGGAGCCACCACAATGAGAAGCCCGTGCATCACAAAGAAGAGTAGCCCCCGCTTGCTGCAACTAGAGAAAGCCCACGTGCAGCAATGAAGACCCAAAACAGCCAAAAATAAATAAATAAAATAAATAAATTTATTTTAAAAAAATTAAGAATTGGTTAAATAAATCTTGATATAACCAGTCAAAACTACATAGTCATTTAGAAATGATGATATGGCTGTATCTTAATATAACATGTAAACCTAAGGGGGGAAAAAACAACAAGTTTTAAAGTAAACATCATGTAAAGAATGAGTTAATCTGTGTAAAAAGAAAATTTATGAGTATATATGGACCAAAATTTGAAAGGTTAATGTGCCTAAATGGGTGGGATTATAGATATTTTTTGCCTTTTTACTTTTTTCTATTATCATTTTTTTTAAGTTTATAATAATCAGGAAACAAACAATGGTCATTTCCTTTTGGGAAGGATTATAGAATAAAAAATGTACACAATACTTAAGAATTTAGAATATCAACATTCATCATCATGATGTACAAAAACTGCTATGGTCTAGCAATGTACAGAAGTTTTGGTTTACTGCCATGTTCTACCATGCCACCACCTTGCATTCATAAATAGTTTTTATGAAGTATTTTCATGATTATCTCAAGTACCTAAGGTTATTCCATACTTAGCTCTAGTATTTATTCTCCTATGAGCTTTAAGGTAAGGTCTAGCCTAGTCCATTAAAACTCACTTTTGGGTACTTATTTTTAGTTGCTATTTTTTGAGTTGCTAATTTTCAGTCCCATTAAATGAGATTTTTTCACAGTCCTAGAATAAATTAATCTACATTTGTTTTAAACAAAATAAATTTGTCTGAAACAATGTTAGGCCAATATGAATTGCTGTAGGAGAATATATCATTGGTTTCATTCAGTAAATACTGATCACTTGCTATGTTAATGAAGACAGAGAAGAATCAGACTGTCCTCAAAAAGGTTAAAATTTATAGTAAAAACCAAAAACATGTAAACAGATCATTAATGAACAGAATGATGTGTGAGCACAGAGAAGAGAATGACTAAGTCTAAGGGAACAAAGAAAAGCTTCACAAAGGAAGTGACATCCAAGTTAAGTTCTGAAAATTCGTTAAGAGTTTGCCAGGTAGAGAGGAAGATGGAGGAGGGGATGCCATTCCAAGTAAAAAGAGCAGTGCAAAAGCACAGAGTTGTGAAAGACCATGGTTTGGAAACTGAATTCAGCATGACTGGAGCAGACTAAAAGCAGATACACCTAGAAGAGATACTGTCAGGGCCAGATTAGAAAAGATCCTTGTAATCCACACAAAGGAGTTTAGACTTTTATCTTACAAGCAGTTAGGACCCAGGTTTTAAGAAAAGAAGTGAAAATTAGATTTGTTTTTTTTGGAAGGATGCCTCACTCTGGTAACTGTGTAATGAGTTCACTGGACTAAGGAACTGATGGCTGGAAGATTTACTTAAGATAACTCTTCAAATAATTTAGAAAAATGGTTTTGAAACTGTGTTCAAGTCTCAATCATCTCTATAAGCAACCAACTAAAAAAAAGTGCTTCTGTTTGAGAAAAATAAATATTTACCGTCGTCTTTTGAAGGGTGACTTTGGCATGTCTGCTGTAGGGATCATCTGCTCTCCTGGCCTTACCCACATGATAGGCCCATCATCACTCTGGGACCTACACTGGAGTCGAAGGCTAGAAAGTGTACCCCAGGGCAAAGTCATCTGGAAGTCAGAAGAATAAGTCACGTTAAAAAAAAATTTTTAGACTATTTACAAGTTAACCCCTCACACCCAAAAGAAAGCTCTAAGGAGGTTATTTTGTGTGTGTGTATGAAGAAAAAAATGTATTAGACAGTAATTTATATGTAAAGAAGAATAATTGAAGTTAAGTATTTTATACCAATAATTTTCTAAACATTTCTACTCAAAACATTGGATAAAAAAATTTTAATAGATAAGATTAGCTTAAAACTTTTTAATGGTAAGTGTCCATTTAAGTAACGATCAGAACTTTAATAACCTGAAAAACACTCACTTTCAGAAATGGTGATTCTTCTAACATATCAAGGAACTCTGGGAAATAATCACCAACTTCTTCATCTACTGCTCCAACAAGACTTATCTGCCGCATAGGACCTGCTCGGTAGGTGCCACAGCAGTATGTCCTGTTGACCTGAGATAAAATGAAAGAGGGGGGAGAAAGGACTGAAGTACACTATAACATAAGAATCAGGATAGGGTATTATTTCCAATGTTGCTATTTCTTCTACATACTAAGAATTCAACAGTCAGTACCTTGGATAAAGTCAATAGTTACAGAAAGGCACCCTAGCACACTGACAAATACATTGATATATGTACCATAACAGAAATTTCAAGGTGAAAGTTAGTCCATGGTCCAACGTCTCAAGGAAATACTGAAAACATTAAGATAAACTTCTCTGAGAATGATGGTTTTTGAACTTTGTAAACACTTTCAAGTGATCTTTATAAGGAAAAAAATCAGTAAATAAACAGTTAAACTGACAGGGCAGGGGAAAAAAAAAAGACTATTGTCAAATTAATCTTCCATATTCATTTTGTACTCCCTAGCTTGAAAGCCTTCACATCAGGCCAGATACCAGGTTGACTGTTATTAAATCCAATCTCCCAGTACTTCCATGTAAGATCCTCCACCCTAGGCAGGCTGATATTTTTCTCTAGCCTACTTATGCCATACTTGTATCTATCTGTAGTGGTTTTTCTCTTGAATCTGTCCTTCTTGGAATGTCCTCTTTTCTGTCAACCTACATCTTAACTTTCAAAGATGAGTTCAAGATTTTTCTTCTGAAAGCCTTCCTGATCTCCCTTCATAATCTAATGTTACCTGCAAGCATAGACATTTTCTCTGTACCAACTCTAGTAAACTTAGGGCATATTCTATACAAATTTGCAGCCCAGGGAATCCTAACTTTCAAACAGAATCTACCAATTGATTCAATACAAGCTGATATTATTCTTCTAGTCATTTTCATGTATGTTCTTAATATTCCTACCTCCAATTCGGAATGAATGTTTCTCAAATGTAGAGACAGATCCTGTGCATACAGATGACTAGACTAAAAATGCTGGATTCTAACCAGGATTTCCACCTTGGACCAGTAACCTAGCATTTTCTACCTCAGGTAAGATGCAGATTAGGTTGAAAAGCCTAACATACAATTATACTTTTAAATGATGGGTTTCTATTGAACAAAATTTTTTTTTAAGAATCACTTCTTATTGTTTCAAATACTACCTCTTTTGCCTCAATAGAAAGCACAAATGACTGTCTAGTATTTCTTACACAGTTCTTTAGTGCTAGTTTTTTAGCAGCATTTTCAGAATCATCCCACTGTTGTTTTTTTTTTTCCATAGACAATTTAATGTCATCCCACACATACACACACACCAAAAAAAGGTCTGAGATCTTGTTATCAAATAGCAGAGATTTCTTAATTCCTTACAAATCTTTCCCCAAAAATCTCCTTAGGTGATCCTTAAACAGCAACCGCCCAGGCCAGAACTACCTTGCATATATTTGTATGAATTACCTACCATTTGTTTGTATGATCATCATGCTGTTAAAAGCCAGGGGAGGCAGTCTGGGAAAGAGGATGATTATGGGATATAGAGATAAGGAAGCTTTTCTAAGTAAGCATTATTCTAACCTTTCTAAGCCAAGCACCCTAAAACAACTAAAGCAGAATTTAACTTTAGTACAAGTTCTAGGAATAGTATGCTTTCAGGGCTAATAAAAGAAATAGCAGTCTCCTCCAAATACCTCCCCCAACTATTCCCAATTATCAGAAATTCCTTCCAACAAAGGCTTTCAAGCTATGTGGTAAATGTCCTAAAGATGTGTCACAATTTAAATCTCACATAACTTAAGAGACCAGTCTTGAAGAAGTACACTGCCATGTGGTCGTTTTCACCAACTTATGTGGCCTACTAGCTTTGAGACTATACAACTCTTAATGCATTATTAATTTGAAGGAATTCACATTACTTTAAATTCTGCACACAAAGTGAGACTCAATAAACATTTTTATACAGTACTCCGAGATTACCTAATTTAAGTACCACTAAATTCAATAGCACTGAACTCAAAGACAACGTAAAAATGCAAACACCTAGGATAATTAATATGTGACATGAATAAACATAAAGCAGCCTCTCCTATTTGGAAAGAGAAAGTAAACCTGAAGAGGAGAAACTGCTGAATTTATGTTTGCTGAGTCTAGAAATAATCAGCCATTCAATTGTGGCCAAAAAAAAGGTAATAGTAGTAAAGCTAATTAACAGTATCTATCACTTGTATAAAATAATTTAACAAACGTTAATGTTTGTGATGTACTTAAAAAACTAACAGCACAGATCAGAAGATGGACAACATTTATGACCAGAAATTCAACATGTACCAACTGTGTGACACTCATGCCAAACAAGCAAATTACTAATTATCCCCAGTATCTATTCTACCCCCCCTCCTTTTTTTTTTTAAGTAACAGAACTTCTTGGGCATATAGCTGCTTGGCAACTAAGTGTGGTCTGTGACTAAGTTCTGGCCAATGAAATGTTAGCACAAGTCACATATGCAATTTCTAAAGCATATGTAATTAAGTGGCTTGCTCTCCATTTCCTCTTTCTCTCTTCTGAGGGCCAAGTTCAACCATGCACATGACAACACCAAAGGAAATGGCAAAACTTAAAGACAGAAGGAAAGGAGAATCCAAGATGACATCATGGAACAGAGCTGCTTACCTCTGGGCTTGTTACTTGAGAAAGCAACTTATTTTGTCCTAGCTACTCTATGTGCGATCTCTTTGTTACGGTGGTTTAGCCTATATCTTGTATACTTAGTACTAAGGGAGGCAATACTCCATATTGCACAGATGACATCTGGAGCATTATCTCCTGCTCTGGGCTAAAAAAAAAAAAGTCTATTACAAGAGCACACCCTAAAGAGAACAATCAAGATGATTAGTGACTTGGAAATCATACAGATTGGAGGAAGAGTGATGAAATTAAAAATATTTCAAAAGTATTTGACTTGAAATGATTAAAGTGGGGACACAATAATCTTCAAATACTTGGAAGCTTATCACAGAAGAGTAGACTTATATAGCCTTAAATAAAGAACAAGAATTACAGGAAAGCCAGTATCATTCATTTAATAAAAGTTTACTGTATATTATATGCAGACACTGTCCTAAACACAGATACAGCAAACCAGACCCATCCTTGGCCCCTGGAAATTTACAGTCTAGTAGAGAGAGGCATATAGTAAACAAATATTTAATTATAAACTGTGACAAGTCTTCAGGCACTTTTAGGACACTATAAAAGAGAACATGGGATGCTGATCTAGGGGATAAACTGTTCCTCAAAGTAACACTGAATTAAAATCTGTAGAACAAGTTTAACGGAAATAAAATCCCTTAAGCATCACTCTTT
>NW_006789305.1:530035-544241 GCF_000442215.2 Lipotes vexillifer
TCTTTCCAGGGTCTAGAAAAAAGCTAATGATGCTAAACACAGAAAACAAAAGAGAAAAATGAAGATGAGACTGGAGAAACAAGCTGTGGCTGGATTATGGAAATCCTTGAAGACCACATTAAGAATTGGGGGAATCACTGAAGGATCTAAAGTAGTAAAAGGAAAGTTAATAGATTTGCCTTTGTTTTTTTAGGGGGGTGGGGGGGCTTGGGGTTTGGTTTTGGTTTTGCTTTCTCAACGGGACGCTGAAAGAGAAATGACTAGTTAGGAGGTTTCTATAATATTCCAAATAAGAAACAACCAACTAAGCTAATATCAGTGGAGTTGATTTTTTAAAGATTTGAAAAATAACCATAAGATAAAATTGTAAGGACTTGGAGAAAGTTAGATATGATAGAGAAAAGAAAGGAGTGTCAAGGATGTCTTGCAGGTTCTGCCCTTTGCAACCACATAGAGAAAGTTGGAGGAGAGGACCAACTTTGGGTGGGGAGGTGGTATCTTCAGTTTGGGACATAATGAGCTTGAAGTGTGTAGTAGGCAAAATAATGGCTCCCAAAGATATCCAGGTCTTAATCCCTAGAACCTGTGACTGTTATCTTATATGGCAAAAGGACTTTTCAGCTGTGAATAAATTAAGAATTTGGAGATGGCAAGATATCCTGGGTTATCCAGGTGAGCCCAAACGTAATCACAGTTGTCATAAGGAAGCAGAGGGAGATTTCACCACAGAGAGAAGGTGACTTGGTGATAGAAGCTGAGATTGTATTGATGCACTTTGAAGATGGAGGAAGGGAACACAAGCCAGGAAATAAAGATGGCCACTAGAAGGGGGGGCTACAAACAAACAAAAACCCCACAAAACAAAAAAACAAGCAAACAAACAAAAAGATTCTCCTTCAGAGCCTTCAGAACTGTAAGAGACTAAATTTTTGTTGTCTTAAGGTACTATGTTTGTGGTAATTTGCTGAAATCAGAAGAGATGGGTACTGAGGATACAAATCCTAGTCATTGTCAGTAATTGGAACTTTAGTCTTAAGAGAGACCTGACTAGAGAAAATATGGAGTCCAAAGAACAGGGGTCTTGGAAAGCTCCAAATTAAAAAAAAAAAAAAAAAAAAAAAAGGGAAAGAAAAGTTGACAAAAAACAATGTAAAGGAGTTGTTAAGTGGTCAGAGAGGTTCGAAGAAAACCAAGAGAGCACAGTATCATGAAAGTCAAAGTAAGAAAATACCTCAGGAGGAATTTGGTCAAAATGCTGCTGAGACTTCTACTAAGGATGAAGATATAAAATGCCCACTGGTGACCTTAGCAAGAGATGTTTCAGAGAAATTATAGGGCAGAAACCAAACTGATGTGGAGATATGAGGAAATGGAGACGGCAAGTGTAGACAATTCTTTCAAGAAGTTTGGCTGTGAAAGTAAGAAGAGTTTGTAGTCAGAGGGGGAAATAGGATCAAGGGAGAATTAAGATGGAAAGACTGAGCAACCCTCCATAGGTTGTATAAGCTTTCACCAGCAATATAAGAAAGTATGTATTGCCCCATAACCCCATTAACAGGATGTTATAAAATTTTTGGAGTTTTAGAAATAAGTAAAAACTGGCATCTTAGTAGTTTTAATTTCATTTTCTTAGGAATGAAGTTGTATGTCTTTTCAGATAAGAGGATTAAAGGGCCATTTGTATTTCTTTTTCTGTGAAATGTCCATTTACAACGCTTGCTTATTTTTATACTGTGTTGCTAGTATTTCTCTTATCTATTTCTAGAGCTCTTTACAGTTTAGGAAGGTTAATTCTCTGTCGTGCTATGAATTTGTCTTTTGACCTTGTTTACAGTGATTTTTGTTTTTGTTTTGGTCACAGTTAGAAAGACCTTTGCCACTTAAAAGTTGTAAAAGAATTCCTTCATGTTTTCTTACATTTATGTCTCCATTTTCTACATTTAAACCTTTGATCCCATTTGGAATTTAGTGCGGTATACAGTGATATGAATACTAAGATAAATTCTAGATATCCTGATGTCCCAACACTACCTTCTCTTGCCACCAATGATTTGAGATGCTATCATTTTTATATATCACATGCCTATATGTATTTGGGTCTGTTTCTGGACTTTTCTGCTTCACTGAACAATGTTCATAAATTAGTATACACTTATTTAATAATTAAATCTTTAGAATGTATTGGTATCTGATAGGGCACTCCTCCATCATTGCTTTTCTTTTTCAAAGTTTTCCTGGCTGTTCTTGTCTGTTTATTTTTTCATACAAACTTCCAAGTCAGGTGACTGTCCCAGAACAAAACAACTATTGGTATTTTTATTGGGATTATGTTCAATTTATAATTTAGGGGAAATCGTCATTTTGATGTTGGTTCTTCTTAGTCCAAGAATGTGCTATATCTTTCCATTTATGTCTTCTCTTGTGTGATGTTTTAATGCTAACACAAAGAGTTTGGTAAAGGTGAAGAAGACTGCTAGTTAAACAAGGCAGACGGAACATATGGTTTATTTATATTCCTTATCAAAACCCCACTCAAGTGAGAGTAAAATAGAAAGCCTATAAATTCCAGAAGCTCAAACAGAACAGAAGCAAAAATGATAGATACAAGCTATCAAAACATTTTTTGAAGGTTAAAAAAACGTACAGGGGAATTAGCAGACAGAGAACTTTGAACATTGAGTACCTGTATAGAAGATAACCAAAAAGCAAGTTGTGCTACAAAATCATGGAAAGGCTAAGTATCACAGAAGGTGGGTAACCAGGCATAGAACTAAAACAAAGGAGATGGGTTTGAAATCTGTTTAAGAGTAAGTCAGACCCCTCCACTTACTTACCTTCCACCTCCCCCTCCTATACTCTTTCTTATCCTATCTATTTTGTGGAGAAAGTTAACCAGAAGACTATAGAAACAAAAATACCAGGCACAAGTATGGAAGAGACCCAGTATACTGAAAAGAGGGAATTAAAATTCCATATATTTTAACGATGAAATCACCTACCTACTTTCATAGTTCAGCTCCAAGAATTCTAGCAGACAAGGATATAAGCTACTCTGCTCCTCTGGCAAAAATGTGGTGGATTCTCAGCTGTAAAAATTAAAAGCCCCGAAGAAAAGACCTCTAAATGCTGATATTGGGAGCTTTTCTACAATGATATGGCCAGATTCCCTACCCAGTCATCAAATGATAAGTCCTATTATAAGTCCTACAGAGTTTCTAATCAGTTTTGTACTGACTCATATTTAAATATAAACAGATCACCAGATGTTTGAAGAAAACAACATAAACAGAAGATTAAGACAAGCAAAAACGAACTTGATGAAACAGACACCTTAGAGCATAAAAGAAAATTTCAAAACAAGTATGATTAATATCATCAGAGAGATCAAAGAAGACATTGCATCCATGAAATAAAAACAAGAAAGTTATTTTTTTAATGAAAAAAACAAAAAATAAGAACAAGCTCTTAAATTCAAAGTATTACAGCTGAAATAAATCAACAGGAGAAAAAGAAGATAGTAAAACCTCCCCAGAAAGTAGAATAAAAAGACAAAGAAAAATAAAAAGAACGATAAGAAAATTAAAGGTTTAGCCAGGAGGCCTAACACCCAACTCAAAAGTTTTAGAAAAGGAAGACAGGAAAACTGAGGTAAGGAAATTAACAAAGAAATAATAGAAAATGTACCCAAACAGAAGGATATGCATTCCCACGTTGAAAAAACCTAAACATTCAACAGAGTGAATTAAAAAAAGACTCATTCCAATGAGATCTGAGAAAATCACAGAGGTTGCAGGTAGCTTTCAACTACACTGGTGATGCTTTATGCCTTGGGCCAGGTGGCAAGAACACAGGTGTTTGTTATTATTCTTTACCCCTCTTTATATGTCTGAAATATTTCATAAATTAAAAATCAAAAAACAAAAAAAAAAGACCCATTTAAAGACACATTATTCTCAGTGTTTTGAAATTTTATAGGAAAGAGATTTTGAAACTCCCAGAGAGAAAAAAACAGGACAACTTGACATTGGATTTCTCAGTAGCAGCACTAGAAGCTTAAATAAAGACAGTGGAGTAACACCTTTAATCTGCAGAAAAATGACCTCCAACCTAGAATTCCACACCTATCTGAACGACCAATCAAATGTAATGGTAGAAGAAAGTCTTTTCAGACATGTGAGGTCTCATCTGAGTCACTGAAATGAGGCAACAGAATAGTCATGGAATCCCAGAAGAGGAGAAAAAGGCAAACAGAAATCCCAGGATATACAATGTATAGGATACGTGGGATATATACAAGATATATCAACACATCTCAGGATAGACCTCTAAATATATTCTTACTTCAACACAGTAATATTACAAAACTGTAAACATGTTAAATGTCCAAATACAGGAAAATAAAGTGATATAGTCAAACAACAAAAAAAATATAGTGGTTAAAATGAATGAACTAACTAGAATTACATGCATCAACATAATTCTCAAAAGCAATGTTGAACCAAAGCAATCTGTAGAATGATACATGCAGTATACTATTTATAAAGTGTTAAATCACACAAAATTGTTATATACAGTTTATACATTCATACATGCATAGCAAACTATTAGAAGATATATAGAAATGATAAACCTCATATTCAGAATAAAGACTGACTTCTGGGGAGAAAAAAACCATTCTTTTAATAAAAATAAAGGAAACATATAAAGCAGGAATTCACTTAAAATCATGTGCAATTTTCTTTGTATGGGAATGGAAGGGGTAAAGATGGGATGGGGGTGAGTTAAGGTCCTAAGCAAATGTGTATAGAGTTTCTGTTTGGGATGATGAAAAAGTCCTAGAAATGGATAGTCGTGATGGTTGCACAACACTGCAAAAGTATTTAATGCCTGTGAATACTTTAAAATAGTTAAATAGTAAATTTCATGCTATGTATACTTTGTGACAATTTTTTAAAAATCCTAAACAGGGTGAGGGATAGAATCCAGAACACAGGCAGGATTAACTTCTGAGGAGGAGGTGAGATAGCTTCTCTACCGTTAACAGGAGGGAATGCAGAAAAGATGTATACAGACAAAAAGTCTAAACAATCATCATGAAGAAAAGGCGAGCAAGTTGACCAAAGAAAAGAAGTTTCCTACACAATGTTGAGGGCCCACTGGAGGCCTTATGAAACGTTATGAAGAGACAAGCTCCTGAATAAATATCAATCCAAAACTGATTTTCAAAAACATTTGCACTAGGTAGAAGTTAGACAAGATTATCTCCAAAAGCCCTTGGTTTATGATTCTATGAAATTCTAAGAGGATTGTATCTACTGGTCAAATGAAGGGAATGTGAGTATTGGTAGATGGCATACAGCTTAAAACAGTGTTTCTTAAACTTGCCTGATCATAGGAATTGAATCACTTGAGGTATTTATCTCAGGCTTCATTACAGACTTAATGAATCAAAATTTCCAGGAATGGAACCTGAGATTCTAAATGTGTGTCTGGAACTAGCAACCCCAGATTATTCTTAGGATCTGGCATATTTGAGAAACTGGCCTGGAAATGGCACTGAAAGCAAAGAACAAATTGAGTTCTACCACTTCCCAAAGAATGCGATGGGGGCACAGTGGAGGAAGAAGTAAGTGTAATGAGGATTGGAGGGAGGTAAGTAGAGAGCAAAAAACAAAAAAAGTAAGGCTGCTGTGGAAGCAAGAGACATAATGCCAAATAGGGAAAACTCAATCTTGAGTAAAATCAAAAGGTACAGTGGATAGGGGAGGACAATTTGTACATAGGGGGATAATGACTATAAGAAAATAGTCATTAGCTTTGCATGTGTTAAATTTTTAAATTTATTTATAATATCTATAAAAGTTGAAAATTTGAATATATATATTGCTCTGTGTCCATACATACGTAGTCCTTTAGATTAGAAACTCAACTTTACAAAGTTATCCTGTAACAATTGCTGAGTGTTAAATAAGCTCAGCTGTGCTCCCAATAATACACCTTTTAATAAGGATAGCCATAAATCAGTTAAGATAGCCATTTTGCTCACAATTGAAAAAACTTGGAATCAACCAACATGTCCTTTAGTAAGTGAATGGATAAATAAACTGTGGCACATCCAGACAATGAGATATTATTCAGCCCTAAAAAGAAATGAGCTATCAAGCCATGAAAAGACATGCAGGAACCTTAAATGTATATTACTAAGTGGAAGAAACCAATCTGCAAAGGCTACATATTATATGATTCCAACTATATGATGTTCTTTTAGAGTTGAAACAATGGAGACACTAAAAACATCGGTGGTTGCCAAGGGTTGGGAGAAGGGGAGAAAGAGAAGAATTAGGCAGAGCACAGAGGATTTTTAGGGCAGTGAAAATACTCTTTATGTTAGTATAATTATGGACACATTATCTCTATACATTAGTCCAAACCCATGGATTGTACAATACCAAGAGTGAATTGTAATATAAACTATGAGCTTTGGGTGATCACGATGTGTCAGTGTAGGTTCAGCAACTGTAATGTATGTACCACTCTGGCGGAGGGTATGTTGATAGTGGGAGAAGCTATGCATATGTGGGAGCAGGGAGTATATGGGAAATCTCCATACCTTCCTCTCAATTTTGCAGTGAACCAAAAACTGCTCTAGAAAACAAACAAAACTTCTTTTTAAAAAAGAAAAACTTAGAAGAACACCAAGCTAGAAATACACAATATGGAAAAACCCTGGAGGAGGAGTGGCAGGTGGCGGGGGTGGGGGTGGGGGGTTAGTAATTACTGCGCAGAACTCATGTTTCAGGAAGAAGGCTTTTCGGTCTGATTGTTTAAAAAACAGAAAGGAAAAAGCTAGCCAGCAATCTTCCTAACCTTGTGACCTGTGAACAGAAAGACATTCCCACTTTAAAAATATAGCAGTGTGAGTCAAAATGAGTTTATTATAAGCTGTACTTAGAATGAGAAATAAAAACCCAGAACCTAACATTTTTATGCTGCTTTATAAAGTCAGCTACCTAAAATATTTATTTCTCCTTTTATGTAACACACTGATGTGCAGTTAAGAGTTTCGAAGTTATTTACCAAGCTACAAAGCATCTACCAGTTCTACTCTCTTAATTAGTAGTAGCAGTATACTATATAACACGTTAATTAAGTTACTCAAAGATGGGGAACACCTAATAAGCCCGTTTTAAGCCTTACCACAACACACAATGAAGAAATAACATCTGTTGATTTTCTCTGGAACAGCTGACATTACCATTTTACAGCGGTAACAGTAACAGTTGTAAGAACTTCTACTACCACCTGAAGTTAAGAGTATGATCCTCAGTAAAAGATTTCAATATTATACATATGGAGAAATTTTTTTAAAAAAAAAGCAGAACTTAAAATACGCACATCTGCCAGATAAAGAGAACAAAATCCTATTATGCTAGACATATTTGTAAAATCAATCCCCTTCCTCCCCTACCACATACCCTTCATCTCCATATACAACCTTCAATTACTTAAGATACTGTAAGGTGAAATCAGTCTCAGATGGTAATGCTTAAAACAACTCCCCATTTAACTTCACATATATTTTAGTGTTGTTTGTTGCTTCTATTTGCAATTCATGTATAGAATCTAACACTTATAGCCTTGCTGATTCTTGGACCAGCAACATCAACATCATCTGGGAGCTTGTTAGAAATGCAGACTCTAAAGCCCCAATCCAGACCTACAAAATCAAAATGTGCATTTTATAGGCACATTAAAATTTGCTAAACCCTCACCTACAGGATTAAACAGCATTCAGAGACAGAGGAAAAAACAATTCCTCTTTGAAGATCTGCCACTATTTAACCTTGGGAAAGGTCAACCAAAATGTGACCTTCCTCATATATAAAACAAAGGCTTGGAAATGGCCCCCGCTTGCTCTAAAATCCTTTTAGTCCATAAAAAGACAAGAAGAATATCTGAATTTTCAATCCGTTTATCAGCTGCCACAGGATTTTTATATGGAGAGCTAAGGATTGCATACTTATTGCAGAACTATCACACTTCAAAGTTGAAAACCATTAAAAAAAGTTTTCAGTAGCCAATAATTACAAGATATAACAGCTAAGCAAAAAAAAAAAAAAATTCTAAGTGAACATTAATTTTTCTCTATTAACTGACCAAAAGATTCCACAAACACTTAAAACTTTTTGGTCAAAATTGTTATTAACCAATGACTATTTAAAACTTAATTAGACCTGAATAATCCTACAGAATTATAAAAATACCATACTGTATCAATACATATGTAGTCCTTCAGATTGGTAACAACTTTACAAAGTTATCCTGTATCAACTGCTGAGAGAGAAGCAATCAAATTTGAGGATCAGCTCGGTGCTTCAATTGCTATTTATCATGAACTTACCTCTTTTGGTGTTAAAACAATTGAGTTTTATAGAACAGTAAAAGAAAAAAAAAACCACCTCTATGTGCATCCTAGCTTTGTTACTACAATAATTTAAAAATATAAAAGTAACAGAAGCTGTAATTTTTCTTGCACAAAACAAACTTACATTTTACTTCCTCCAGATAGAACAGGTGAGTTCTCAAGTAGTACGTCTCAAACCTTAATATGAATCACCTGAGGAGCTTGTTAAAATGCAGATTCTGATTCAGAAGATCTGGGTAGGGGTCTGAGAGTCTGCATTTCTAGTAAGCTCCCTAGTGATATCAAATTTATTCATACAGCAAGTAGCAAGCTTCTAAAAAAAAAAAGCGTAATTTACAGTATTTAGATGGTCATTGTTTGCAAAGCACCGGTCTTGATAATGTGTCCAATTAAATTCCTAATTAAGCAACCTAACATTTTTCTGTCCTTATCTTACTTGACCCCTAATACAGACATGATATTTAAGCCCTCCATCATTCTTAATATCTAGAAAACTTATACTGTAACCTTCCTTCTACCTCTCTTTCTTTTTGATCTTTTCCCATGCTCCTCATACATGTGGGTGCATCACAGAATTCCATTCATAGCTTCATCTCTTCCATTTCTAACGCTGTCCCTGGACCACCTACGTGCTAATGGTCCAACTTCTGCATCTCCGGCCTAGATGTCTCCCAGTCTTACATCCATTTACTCAACTACCTAACAGACATTTCTATTAGTCTTCACAAGTACCTCAACATAAAATATCTCAAACTGAACTCATCAATACCTTATACCCCTAGAAACCAACTTTTTCAACCCTGTATTGACTTTGTGACCAGCATCACCATCCACCCATTTGTCCAAACCACATTTTTTTAAGACTCCATCCTTCTCCCTCATCAAGTGCAATTAATCCCATGTTCTAATTATTTCTCAAATTTCATTTCTTCCTCTCTAATGTCAATATCAGTCTGGACATGGATCATTTCCGATCTAGTTACCACAGTAACTGGTTTAACCAGTCTTCTTGCTTCCTATCTCATTTTCCTCCTCAATTCCACCCTTCAGACTACTGTGTAATCTTTGCAAACATAACTTGATAGCTTTTCCCTATTAAAATTCACCAATGATTCCCCATTACTTTTGGGAAAAAGTAATAACTTTTTTTAGCACATCATACAAAGCTCTTCACAATTCTGATTTTGTCTATCTCTCCAGTGTTAACTCCCCTTAACAGTCAGCATGTACTCTTGCCATATCAAGCTATTTGCAGCTCCTTGAAAGTGCCACATTCTCTAATGACTCCATGTGTTTGCATAGGCCATTATTCGCTTTGCTTAAAATGCCCTTATTATGCTAAGTAATCTTCTTTCAAGACTCTACTCAAGCATCACAATCTTTAAAATGCCTTTTCCAATCACTTCAAGTCTGAGTTAGGGAACACCACAAACTGTGCTCCCTCTATTATAGGGTTTTGCCTATATATACCTCTATTCTAGTATTTATCAAACTATATTATAATTGCTGGTTTATTCATCTCTTCCACTAGACTGAGCTCATCAATTAGTCCTTTTAAGAAAAGACTGTGCAGTACATGGTAGGTTCTCAATATATGTTTGCTGAATAAACTGTCTTGAACTATAGTCATGAATAATTATCATGGCTACATATTTAAACTATAAATAACTTCTATTAACTGTGTCTATAACGTAATAAACTTACCTCGCTTTATTTATAGGCTTAACAGAACTTCATAAGACTTCACAGAATTCCTAACATATTCACTTAATTCCCAACAATCTAAAGTTATTTGTGAAAAATATTAGAATAGCTTTCTGAATATTGTGTTAAACTGGGTTATTTTAATTTTACTGACCAGAATGTTTAGACAAATAAAACATCAGTCTCTTCTCCAATGTTTAGACAAATAAAAGCACTAGTCTCATACTCCAATGAGGGAAGGAGTATGGTAAAACGAAGTATCAATTGTTCACGTGGCTTAGGTTTACATACTATTTCTTTTTCTTTTTGGGGGGTGGGTGTACCCCACGGCTTGTGGGATCTTAGTTCCCCAACCAGGGACTGAACCCAGGCCCTTGGCAGTGAAAGCTCTGAGTCCTAACCACCGGACCGCCAGGGAATTCCCTATTTCTATATACTAGCTACATGACCCTGTATAACAATGAACATCTCCAAGCCTCAGTTTCTTCAATGGAAAACAGATAAAATTGCATACCTACCCCACAGATTATTTCGAATATTAAGATATGAATGTGAAAGCATTTCTATAAACCATGAAGTGCTAAACAAATTTGAACTACTATATTAGCTTCCATCCCAACGTATGCTGAAGATTCTAGTTGCAAAATACTTTCATGGGCTACGACAACCTCCCATACGCACCCCATATGTCTCTCCAATGACTGAAAATTCATAAATAAAATTAAGTTACCGGATCACCAGAGCACAAGACTTACTTAATAGTCCTCAATATTCTTATGTGGTTGAAGTAATTAATGATATTTAACTTAATAATAAACTGATATGTTCTTAAAAAGTGGTTATTGTATAAATCTCAAAGTAAATCTCAAGGTAAGTTGTTGGTACAGTCATTTAAATTTCAGCTCCATTAAAAAAATTAATTGGAGGACAAAAATCAGCAGGGAATATTTAGAGATATTTTCTTCTATTAACTATTTAGACTGGGTACTGTCTATTGACATATAAACTTGATCCTCTAGAGACTAACTAATATGAAAGTTTAAAAGTCACCATTACAAAACCAAGACTTTCTTTGCCCCCAAGTTTCTGGCTTATTTCTCAGATATGCTTGCTGGTCTATCAATTAGAAGAGAAAATTTGCTGCATTTTTCTAAACTAAAAAAATAATAGAGCACATTAATTCTGCTCTCAGCAATATCTTTCTTTGTTAAATAGGGACTTAGGAGGATTATGGACTATATTAAAAGAACTGTTTTCAGTCCCTTTTCCAATATTTATAAAAATAGGATTCCTTAACTTTCAAAGGGCAAAACTCCTTTTAAAAAAAAAAAAGAAAAAACAAAATCTACTACAAAAGTCAGCACTTCGGTACCTGATTGTGGTAACAAGGCCAAAATCCAAGACGAAGCCCTTTATTGCACATCGTGTTCCAACATCTTGGGCAGCCCCATCTTGCGACCTCTCCAGATTGGCTGCTCCTGCTCTCTCTACTGCAGAGAGAACTTCAATTAGAGAAATTCTGAAGCTCGTAAATCTAAACTGGATACTCCCCTCATTGGAGGTAAGGATGGTAAGAATCACTAAAAAGATTCAAATTAGAGAAGGTTTCATATATATCTAAGTGGCTTGAAACCACTATAATGCAGGCAGCTGAGAGTCTTATTACGCAAGTCTATTTACCTAAAAAAAAAAATCTTAAGGAAAAGAATGGCAGCAAATTATTAGATAACCTGAAAAAATAGGTTATATAATCTTAAATCTCTAAAGAGGAAATATTCTCCACTAAACCTGTGTAGAATTTATATCTATAATACAAACTTATAGCTGACCATTCATGTTCATAATCCTTATGAGAAAAGCAAGCAAGAAAAAAACTAGGACACATTATCAACCACTTTTCATGCCCTAAAATAACTTCATTGAAAAAATGATTGGTTAAAAAACACTGGTTAGGAAGGAGAGGTTTCCCTGCTGACTTAAGCCTAGCTGCCCAAGCAAGGCTTTAGAAAATGTCTTCACCTACAACAGTGCAAAGGCAGAAGGAGCAGAGGCTATGGCGGTCTTCCTAGTGACACTTCCAAGTCACATAAATGGGGTATGTTTCTGGGACAGACTGCCAACAAGTTACTGAAAGAAGAGAAACAAGAACAGCAAAAACCTGACAAATAAACAGGCCAATGCCCTCATGTGTTTTATTATGACATAAAAGGTAAGTCTTAACTAAAGTTACCTTGAGGCTATCAGATCAAAATCACACCCTCCATACTAACATTATCCAATTTGTGAAATACTGAATTGGTTTTCAAACTGATTTTCCACAAAAATTTGTTCCACAAAAAATGACATAAAACATGTATAAAACATTTCTTAGACCAAGCAAGTAAGAAGCCACATCCAAAAGAACTTCAGGAATTAAGATTTTTCAATCAGTTATAAAAAAAACAATTTTAACCACTTTTACCACCATGAATTTTAATCAAAAGTGTTCTGGTATGTGCTATGCAACAGAATGAAGTTAAAACTTTTGAGATACTGTAACCTGTATTTTCTAAATAATTTAACAATGATTTTACCTTACCTGAGTGTGAAAATTTGAAATGGTGGTTGTTTCAATATCTTTCTTGCCAAGAATTTCCATTTTCACTGGAGTGTTGGGGAAATTAAAAGCAAAGTAGTCCAAGAAGTCTGGGAGATAAGCGGCCGCTCCATGCACTATTGCTAAAGCATAGTAAGCAGCATTTTTCTCGTTTTCACTGAATGTCAAAGCAAGAAACTCCTCAGAAAATCTCTCCATCTCCACTGGAGACAAAAATGAGAGTTCATCCATGTAAGCATGAAGGACAAGAGCACCACCATTGGACTGGTGTTCCTCATGAATAAAGTTGCTAAATTTAGTACCTGTTTTTAAGAAATTTCTACGAATAGAATGTTCCTGGTGAGTCATAAAGGGTGTTTGTACTCCCTGGGGTACCCGATATTCTTGCATGCCCAAATTTAATCGACACAGCTGTTCATCTTTCAGATACCTGAAGGACTCCTTACTAACTCCTGAAGTGCTATTTATTTGTCCTTGGGTGAGGATTTCCTTACTGATGCGGGTCAGGCCAGCACAGATGGTTTGTACTTCCTTATTGTACATTTTAAGGCGTCTTCCTCGCATATCTTCTCGGTGTTTCTTTTTCTTTTTCTTCTTTATTTTCTTCAAGACAAAATCATCAGCTCTCTGGGTTTTACCATTTTCATCTGGTGTTTCTGGCCACAATAATTAAAAAGAAGTTAGTTGCTAGGCTTAATGTCAACATACAAGCTTCTTAAGGTATGCAATCTCAAATTAAATAGCCTATTCTCAGTTTCTCTGAATTTACCACTATAATTCACATGTTTATAAAATGAATGAGACAAAGATCTTAAAATACAAAAATATTCTGGATTGAAAATTATGCTAAAAAGTAGGTAATGCAAAGGTAAGCATGTAACTTAATATGACTTACAATCAAAACTAAAGATAATATCCAAATAATTTCACATATGCCATACTGTATGGAATATCTGTTCAGGAACCACTGTAAAATCTAAATTAAAGCTCGCCATATTTTGTTGTTTGTCTACAAGTTACTATGATATATACAGGCAAATCAAAGACAAATTAAGCTGTTAAGACACCATTTTGCCTAACAAATTGGCAAGATTGGGGGTGGGAAGAAATTGTTATACACTGTTGCTAGAAATATAAACTGGTACAACCTTCATGGAGGGCAATTTGGTACCCCCAAAATGAATATGCACCAAAGCCTTGGAAATATTTATAATTCTTGGTCCCCTAAATTCCACCCCCAAGTAAAAATTACCCAAGAAAATAACTAAGAAAAGATAACATAAAGATATCCACGACAGTGTTATTTAGGGAATCCCCTAAATGACTAAAAACAGAATATGGATTAAACTCTGG
The DNA here is from genome assembly GCF_000442215.2 of Lipotes vexillifer. Classification (NCBI taxonomy): domain Eukaryota; kingdom Metazoa; phylum Chordata; class Mammalia; order Artiodactyla; family Lipotidae; genus Lipotes; species Lipotes vexillifer. The sequence goes on from NW_006789305.1 coordinate 544,114, forward strand.
TACTTACATACTGATAAAATACTACCCAACCATTCTAAATTATATTATAGGTAAAAAGAACTGACAAATTACAAGGTTATGAAATGTTTACATTGTCACGCTTCCAGAAAGCCTTCTCTAACAACTCT
>NW_006789305.1:544347-546672 GCF_000442215.2 Lipotes vexillifer
TTTCCCACCCAATTTGGACAGCTACTCCTACTATGTGCTTCCTTAGTACTGTACTTCCCCTATTACAGCACTTAACACATTAATTTTCCACCTTTCCTCTAGACTGTAAGCAATCTAAGGTCAGTGGTATATATCTTACCTTTCTTTCCAGAGCATCTAACATATGTATAATCTGATTTTATTTTTATAATATTAAATATTCATTCAAACATTTATTAAGTACCTACTATATGCCAGAGACACTGCTGAGCACTAGAGATACAGTGTTGACTGAGACAGATATGATCCCTACCCTCTTGGACCTTATAATCTAGTTGGACTTCAAAGAGAAAGTATCAGTATGCTACTCTAGATGCTGGGGAAGCTCTCTTTAGGAGATGACATTTAGGCTGAGTCCTAAATAATAAGACAAGCCAGGCATGTTTTCTAGGGAAAAATATTCTAGAGAGAAGCAAAGGACCTAAAGAGAAAAATGTATGACTTATTTATATATATTTCATGTATACACAACACAGAAAACTATCTGGAAAAATATACACCAAGGTATTAGTGCTAGTAATCTAGGCCGGTAGGATTATAAATGTCTAGCTTTCTTCTTTTTTGCTTACCTATATTTTCTAATTTCTACAATAAACATGCATTACTTTTATAATTTAAAATATTACTTTTAATTTTTAAAGGATTATCACAGATTGATAAACCCAAAATAGACTGGCCTCTTTATTTACTAGTTGGGAAACAGTCCCAGAAAGAAATATTCAGGATTAAATAACAGGTATAGTCCTGACCAACCTTCAAGCTTGGAGTGGTATTTATTGTATAGAATTTATCCACACAAAAACAGTACTTCTGACATGATTCAAGTAATTCAGTGTTAAGACAGATACTCCAATTAATCCTATTACTACATCTGGGAAGAACAAGTTCAATAACTTTTACAGTAAAGAATTTACTTGGTATAATGTGTAAATATATGACAAATTGCACCACTCAATACAAAATCATTCCAAGTCACCAGATATTACAGAAGTTATAAAACCTTCTAAGGAAAATATTTAAATGTACAAGTCAGACTTTGAAGTGAGTGTACAGATACCAAATGACTTTCATTCTGTTTAATATTTGATTTTAAACAACAAAAAGAAAGCCCTTCATTTGCAAGCATCACTCATAGGTAAACTGAAATCATATACCAAAATATAATGTAATTAGACTGTTTAAACTGGCAAGAGGAAAAGCAATCTTTTATTTTATATGTAACTAAATCTTTGAGAATTCTTAAAATACGTAGTAACAGTAATTTGTATTTCTTACCAGATAAAATTAATCTAAATACTTTTCCCATATATCAAATCAGTAATTTGGGCAATTCTCCCAAGCCACTAAATATTAATGCCATTAAATATAAAGGTTAGACCAATTTTAAAATAGTCACCTAATTACCCTCTGCTAAATGTTTTGACAATTTCACAGGGAAAAAAAAAAAAAGCAAAGAAAAAGAAAGAGAAAGAAAAAGAAAAAATACCTATTAATAGATAGGTTATTTTAAGCTTCAGAGGAGGTATCTGGTATGCAGAAGACGAATTGTGACCTAGATCTGCCACTGAAATTAACACCAAGAAGGAGCTGCCTTGATTGTAACACATTTTCTATACTACTATCAGCTTACCAATGGTATTTCTATCATGGCCAAGGCTCTGTGGGTTTCATGCCAAAACTCATTTATATGAGAACCATTTAATTAGCATAACACAACCCATCTCAAAAAAAACACTGCACAAGGAAATGAAAAGGGCCTTAAATTGATTGTAATCTCATATTTCAACATAAAAGTCTAAAATATGAAATAAATTTCAATCTCCTCACTAATCCTATTTTTCAAATTTTGATTCTTATCTAAGGCTGATAAAGCTTGCCTTTGTTTATACAGAAATTTGAGACTACTTGTGTCACACTAGCTAATGAATTTCCATGAATAAACAAAATTTATTTTTGAATTATTGTGATGGCAACTAATGGAGAATGGCATACATACACAAAGTTGTTCAAGGTTATTACAGTAAGTTAGTCACCGTTGCTTTAGGAGAATGATACTGGGGTTGTCTTTCCTAGCATTAAAAATGTTATTTAAAAGAAAGTCTTTGCAATAAATATTTCAAATCAATGTTTTATACCTTAAACTTACATAATGTTGTATGTCAATTATATATCAATTTTTTAAAAAAATCAATGTCTCAAGTCTTCACAATCTTTCCATTTCTGGTAGAGTGTTTTTAGCTTTCCAGAGAATGTATTCAGGAAGTAATATTTTGAGTATTTCCCTAC
>NW_006789305.1:546682-554849 GCF_000442215.2 Lipotes vexillifer
TATTGACATCAGTTCTTTTATAGAAAAAGAGCCAAGATACACTGTAACTGTGATGAAGGAAAGCTTTCACATATCAAACTGTGAAATTAAATATAAAGATAAGTATGTAACTTTACAGAGGAAGATACAAACATTTGAGAGATAAATTGCTCGCTGTCTTAAAAAAGGTGATTATAACTATAGATTAATACATGACACTATCAATGAAATCCTCATATGTGCTAATACCATTAATATTATCAGCTATTAAATAGTACCATTTATTTAACATCACTATTGAAAGGTTTCATTAATGCAAAAAAAAATTACCTTTCCACATTACAAAACTTAAGTTCATTAACACCATTCTTATGTTTGAATTACAGCTTAGAACTGAAAAATATGTAATATCCTCACTTCCAAAAAATTATGGTGGATAAGCAAAAGCAAAACAATTATAATTTTTTATATTTTATTAATCATAATAAAGAATAAAGGCTAAAGTTTTATTTTCTGAAAGTAAATTCTCTTTGGTCGTATTAAAAGTTCTTCCAGCTCCACATAACATCCTGACTAAAAAGGAAAAACAAAAAACTGCAGATCTGGAAGCCATCATTTTAGTAAATCACTGTACAGTTACAACACTGCCTTACTTTACCTGCCACCCCTCTAATTATGGTGTTTAAGAGTGATTGGCTAGATTTGAATCCCTGTTCTACCACTTCCTAGCAGTATTATCTTTTGCAAGTTAATTTCTTTGTACCTTGTTTCTCATTAGTAAAATGGGGGAAAACAACAGTACCTCCTCATAAAATCAGTGTGCAGAGTAAATGAAACAAAGCATATAAGTATTTAGAATAGTCCCAGAACATGACAAATACTCAACACATGTTAACTGCTATTATTACTGCAAAAAGTTTAATTGTAGAGGCAGTAAAGTGTGTTATTGAAGAGCAGATGCTTTTACAGTTGGACACACCCAGGTTAATGTCCCAGCTCCACTACTCACTAAGACCTCTGGGCAAGCTCATAAATCTCCTTAAACTTTTACCATCTAAAATGTTATTAATGCTAGTATCTATTTCAGAGTTATTGTAAGAATTAAATGAGACAATGAATATAAAGCCCTCATCTCAGTATTTGACACACAGTTAAGTCCTCCCTCACCATTTTTATCATTTTCATAATAATAATATTTGATAACATTCCTTGAAATAATTGGCAATAATTCTGGGGTATCAAAACTAGAGCTAGAGGGACTTCCCTGGTGGTCCAGTGGTTAAGAATCTGCCTTCCAGGGACTTCCCTGGTGGCGCAGTGGTTAACAATCTGCCTGCCAATGCAGGGGACATGGGTTCAAGCCCTGGTCCAGGAAGATCCCACATGCCACAGGGCAACTAGGCCCGTGTGCCACAACTACTGAGCCTGCGCTCTAGAGCCCACAAGCCACAACTACTGAGCCCACGTGCCACAACTACTGAAGCCTGTGTGCCTAGAGCCCGTGCTCCGCAACAAGAAGCCACCGCAATGAGAAGCCTGCGCACCGCAATGAAGAGTAGCCCCCACTCGCCGCAACTAGAGAAAGCCCACACGCAGCCAAAAATTAATTAATTAATTTTTTAAGAAAAAAGAAAAGAATCCACCTTCCAATGCAAGGGACGCAGGTTCGATCGATCCCTGGTCGGGGAGCTAAGATCCCATGTGCCGCGGGGCAACTAAGCCCGCATGCCACAACTGGAGAGAAGCCCACACCCCGCAAGGAAGATCCCATATGCCACAACTAACACCCAACACAGCCAAATTAATTAATTAATTTTTAAAAAAACTAGAGCTAAAAATTATCAACCTAGAGTACAATGAGGTGGACCACAGAGAATCACACTAAAAAGGGAAAAATCTCTGAAAGAGGGAAGAAAACTATTATTCATCAAGTGTCTGCTAAGGATCATGTATGTTATCTCATTTTAATCTCCAAACAAACCAGTGAAGTAGATATATAAATCCTTTTTACGGAGAAGAAAACAGAGCTTGAAACAAGATGTTACCTATATTAGGTCACAAAGGTAACAGGTGACAACCTAGATTCAAACTCTTACCTGACTCCAAAACTCTTCTTTCTGCCTTCTGTATCTACTCCCCTTAGATGATCAACTAAAATTATCTAAATACAACTAATGGACTTGAGGTGGCTTGGAAAAACCTCCAATAAATGGAGCATCACTACATTCAACAAATATTTTACTGAGTGCCCATGACAAGATAATCCTACATAATCACAAAAATAACATTATTTAGGTTATGCAAAAAATGTCCTTAAAGGCGTGTTTGCCTCTCTCTAGGCGGGTAAAGTAAAATATCAGTCCCTGAAGGTGTTGCTCTGATAAATGAGATTATCGGTTTATCTCAGTCCTCTGTATAATCCCCCAATAATTCCCCACTCCTATCACTGAAAACAATAAACTATTTCTAAATTAAAATTCCTGCCAATAGCTTTTTGACATCACAGAAAATTTCAATTTGTTGTGTGACTTAGGGACACTTTCCCTGTGAGAGCAGTTGGGCAGTTGGTCAAAGATGAAAAATATGAGAAAGGAAGGCTGACTCACTAGAGTATATAAGAGCAATCCTGTCATTTTAATGACAGTGGAGAAGAGAGCTATGGAAATCAACTTCCTCCTTTCCTTTTTAAAAAAAAATATTAAAATACTACTAAAATCATTAATTTATTAGCCAAGAATAATTAAGAAGAAGCATTACTTTTTTTGATGGAGTTTTTTTTGAGGAAGTTTGTTCTAGGCTTTTGTGAGCAATAAGAGGGACAGAAAAAATAAGATTTCAAAAGACACAGGTAACTATCATTTGATTAAGATTCAAGCCTGTTGCTTGCAAGAATCAAACAATATTTTAGTATCTCTTTATTAACAATGCAAATGTGCTTAGTGGAAACTGAAAAGCCAACTGGACCATGAGTCAAAAAAACTGGGTTCTAGATTCAGTTCTATCATATACTAACTAGAAAAGCTGAAGTGTGACACTTCAGCTCTTTGAAAGTCACTATACTTCCCATTTTACATATGAAGCAAGTTTACCTTAGCATTTACAGATTAAATTTTTGTTTCAACTATTTATGAGCAACTCCAAATGTCTGGAATCAAAATTTATAATTAACCTACACACAAATTTGGATTGAGTACTGTCAGGCTGGTGTGCAGGAACAGGTCTCTCAGCTGAATGATCTATCTCAGGGATCAGCAAACTTCTTCTATAAAGAGCCAGATCATAAGCTTTGCAGGCCATATCGTCTATCCCAACCAACTACTGTCTATACTGCTATAGTGCAAAAACTCCCAGAGACAATACAATTGAATGAGTGGAGTGGTGTCCCAATAAAACTTTATTTCTGGACACTGAACTTGAATTTCATATGATTTCATATGTCATGGGTTTTTTCCAACCATTTAAAATGTAAAAACCATTCTTAGCTCAAAGGTTGTACAAAAATAGGTAGTGGAACTTGATTTTTGACAAAGGTACAAAAGTAATTCGATGGAGGAAGGATGGTCTTTTCAACAAAAGGTGCTGGAGCAGTTGGATATCACAGGCAAAAAAAAAAAAAAAAAAAACCTCAACCTAAACCACACACATTATACAAAATTAACTCAAATGGATCAGAGATTCAAATGTAAAAGTTAAAGTTAAATAAAACTTTTGGGAAAACAACAGGAGAAAATCTATGGGACCTAGGTCTTGGGACCTCAGACATGACACCAAAAGCATAACCTATAAAAGAAAATCAACAAATTAGACTTTAACAAAATTTAAAATGTTTGCTCTCTGAAAGACCCTGTTAAGAGGATGGAAAGACAAACAACAGAGTGGGAGAAAATATTTGCAAACCATTATTCTGATAAAGAATATACATATCTGTAATATATCAAGAATTCTCAAAACTCAATAGTAAAAAACCAAACAATTCAATTAGAAAATGGGCAAAAAACTAAAGAGACATTTTAGTGATGAGACTATATGGACAGCAAATGATGGCATGAAAAGATGTTAAGTATCACTAGCCATTGGGAAGATGCAACTTAAGTCCACGATGAGGTATCATTACACATTATTAAAACAGATAAAATAAAAATAGTAACAATACCAGACACTGGCAAGGATGTGGAGAAAGTGGATCTCTCATATATTGCTGGTGGGAATGTAAAGTGGTACAGATAATCCAGAAAATAGTCTGGCGATATCTTCCAAAAACAAAAAAAAACAAAAACACAAACAAAACATATACTTAACCACATGACCCAGCAATTGCATTCACAGAAACATGAAAATTTACATCCACACAAGAACCTGAACATGAATGTTCACAGAAGCTTTATTCATAATGGCCAAATTGGAAACAACCAAAATGTCCTTCAACAGGTGACTAAACTGTGGTATATCCATACCATAGAACACTACTCAGTAATGAAAAAAATGAGCTATTGATACATACAACTTGAATAGATCTCAAGGACATGCTGAGTGGGAAAAAAATCTCAATAGATCACATACCATATATATTCCATTTATGTAACACCCTCAGAATGACTAAATTATGGGTTGGAGAACAAATTAGTGGTTTCTAGGGGTTGGGGAAGGTGGGGAGACACAGGAAGTTCTAAGATTACAAAGAGATAGCACAAGGGGGATCTTTGTGGTGATGGAATAGTTGTGTACCTTGATTGCAGTGGTAGTTAAACTAATCTACAGGTGTTAAAATGGCACAAAATTATACACACACCATTTTACCAATGTTAATTTGTTAATTTTCTGGTGTTGATATTATACAATAGTTATGTAAAATGTAACCTTCGGAGGAAATTAGTGAAGAGTAAAGACCTCCCTGTACTATTTTTGCCATTTCCTGTGAATATATAATTATCTCAAAATAAAAAGTTAAAAGAGTTTCTGAAAACCTGCAGATAAGGGAAGGGAAAACATAGTTCTGTAAATAACAAGGGTCTAGCCACTCTCCTTATTAATCTTAAGAGTTGTTTCAAGGATCAAGCATGATAAAATAACAAAAAGCAGTTTTAACAGTACTTAATAACAGCCAGACACTTAAGTGCTTTCCACATATTGTCTCACTTAAGCCATAAACAATCTTATAAAAGAAATACCACAACCCCATTTTACAGACAGGAAAACTGGAACTGAGGGAGCTTAAAGTAATTTGTCCATGGTCACACAGTAAGTGGCAGAGCCACGATTTAAACTCAGATTGACTCCAGAGGCATGCCTCCAGCACATCACTATAACGAGTATAAAGATATGGAAAAACACAAGGTATCCATCAAAGTGTAGTGCAAAAGCGTGGATTAAACAAAGGTTAAATCAGTTTATTTTCTGTAAGATTCTCAGAACTTTTAAAATGCCAGTGTGTGTCATATAGCTAGGAGACTATTGTTTTTTCCCCAACATATTTGGCAAGGGAATCTTTCCCTCCAGAATATATAATCCAACAGTCTCTCATTCAAAAGTCAAAATGTTTACACTGGAGTTATTGTGGTGATCATTTTGCAATATATACAAATAATGAATCATTATAATATTAAAAATAATATTATGTGTCAATTATATCTCAATTTTTTAAAAGTTAAAATGTTTAAATGACCTAATCTTAACCCACTTTCCTCCTTCACATACTAGCAAACCACAAATGTTTGGACTGCACTGTCCACTGTGGTAGCCAAGAGCCAAAACGACTATTTAATTATAAATTAATGAGAAATAAAATTAAAAATTCAGTTTCTCAGTCACACTAGCCACATTTCAAGTCTTCAAGATTTGTTCAAGGGCCACATATGACTAATGGCTACCATACTGGACAACACATTTATAGAAAACATTTTCATCATCATAGAAAAGTTGTGTCAGGCAGCACTGGGTTAAAAGTTTGTTTTTGTTTGTTTTTTAAAGACATGGCCTCTGCAATTTTCAGAGACGCACACTGTGTTATGAACTATTATACATGTATTTGCTGCTATCACCCCATAAAAGGGAGCTAGGTCAGAAATTTTTAATAGGACTGGCTACTGTCACTCTGATGCCAAGGCACAGGGAAAAGATAAGCAAAAAAGTGGAAAACATGAATAGCAAACAGAGAAAGCAACATCATGCAGCTGGCGGATGAAGCTTGAACTTGGATTCAGGAGACCTGGGTTCTACTCCCTATTAGATCAATGATTCTTTTTTTTTTTTTTTTTTTGGTACCTGTTACTAATTAACTGTGACTAGACAAGTCTCTTCACTACTTTAGGCCTCAGTTTTTACTCTTCACACAATACAAATTTGACTTAGATGATCTCTAAGATTCCCTCTAGCTCTGTACAGTTGAAACACACAAAAACACATACACACATGAAATGAGAAGGTGAGAAATAAAGGCACAAATAAAAGAGAGCAAGATCATTGCGTATTAGTGGTGGAAATTGGCATTACTGTCAGTTTGGCACAAATTCTACTCCTGAGGATAAGACTTGGATACCACCAAAGGAAGAAAGATTTAGTTCAATTCAATAAAAACTTACTGAGCAATTATTTGCAACAAACTGCACTATCTGGAAGTAGCACACCATGCAACAAACACTATCTGGAAGTAGCACACCACACACACACACACACACACACACACACAAATTAATTAGCCCTAGGTTAAGACCAAATGTGTGGAAGAAATCCAAGACTCACCAAACTTGAGATTGAAAGACTAGTTCATTAACACGTAATAACTGCCCCAGTACTAAGAAACATAGAAGTATTTTAAACTCTTCTTGAGGAGACAACTCTAACAAATTATATAAAATCATATACAAAGTACAAACACATGGCATAATCAAAATTCTTATCCCTCCCCCCACCATACCCTTCTTCTAAAGAGAAAGTAAATAAATGCTACAGGTACTTGGGAATATGAAAACAGCAATTCTGGTCAACCTAACTTCTCTAGAACCCACACTCAGATAGTCCTACATCTTCTGGGCTAAATATTCTTGACTTTAGTGAGTTTATTGGAAATAAATTTATTTATTGGAATAAATAAATTCTCAATCTGTTGCACCGGGCAGATGAAAAAGCAACTGGAATTCTTGTCTCTGCTATCTCCTACTGAACTTGTCAGAAGCTTGGTTGGTCCTATTTTCTAGGATCAAAGGGGAGAGAAAACCTTCCCCATCCTTTTTCTGAAAATTAAGATTTCATGTGAAAATTAAAAATGAGTTTTACTTCCACATAAAAAAGAACCAAGATAAACTGCGTTTGATATCTCACCTTGAAGAAACTAAGGCAACCAGTGAGTCGAGCCTAATCTCGGTACAAATTCAAACTCCTTAAAGCCCCAAACCATACTCGTGAATATTGGGGAGCAGAGGAGAGTGAATATTCAAGCTTTCCATCAAAGAAAACAAGGAAAAAAGGGATTTCAGCGACAAGCCTTTACTTTAGACAGGCAGTTTTCAATACCCCACCTACTAATCCCACGCCAAGGACCGCGCGGCGCGGAAACCCTGGCGAATTTGAAAACAAACGTTGGTAAAGGCTCGGGGAGGGGAACTGGTAAGGGGGTTAGTAACTGACAGCTCGGCCTCTAAGCGAGAAGCTTCAAGTAGGTCAGACGGTGTCAACGGTTTGAAATCCAGGATCCACCCCAGTGGGCTTAGGGGAGTAGAGCAGCAGGAGGTAAGCAGGGAGCTGGAGTCTTTCAGGGCTAAAGGGGCGGGATATCGCAACAGAGAGAGACCTAGATAGAGCCCAAGCTCGGGGCAGTTCAGCTGCTCTCACCTCTCTTGGGGGCCTTGATTAGAGGCACCCCTCCAGTCCTCTCGCCGTTCTCCTGCTTGTCCTTGTGCTTGAGCTCTCCCGGAACGCAGGAGCCGGGGTCACCATCAGAGCCGCGGTGGTGATGGTGCTTGTGCCGCTCCTTGTGGCCCTTATGCTTGGGCCCGGCCGCGCTCACCGTCAGGGGCGAGAAGGTGAAGAGGGCCGAAGTGCCCGGGGCCGGGAGCGGGGCAGCGACAGCGGGCCCGGCGGGTGCCAGCGAAGGTGGCGGCGGAGGCGGCAGGAGCAGAGGCTCAACAGGGCCTGGGACGGCTGGGGCTGCATTCGTAGGCGGCAGCGGCCCGGGATGTTGGCGGCTGCGACG
>NW_006789305.1:554991-595353 GCF_000442215.2 Lipotes vexillifer
CGACGGCGGCCCGGTGTGTTGGCGGCTGCGCCCCCGCCGGTGAGGGGGAGCGAGAGGGGGGTCCTGGTTCGGCCGCCCCCGCTTCTCCTGAGACCCCCCACTGCTCGCTCGGCGCTGCCGCTTCACTCCCCGCGGCGAGACCCCAGCGTGGGGTTTCTCCTTCCCCTCTTTGTCCGGCTCCTCCTGCCCCGCCACCGCCCGTACTATGCGGACCGCTCCGACCTGCGCAGCCATTTCACCCACAAACACACATTTAAATGGCCCGACCGCCCCCCCGTCCGCGTACCGCGCAAGCGCCGCCCGCGCACGGCCCGCTGGGCATTGGAGTCTCTCCCCCACTCTCCACTTCTCGGCCATTCTTCGTCCAGAGCCGAACATGGCCGGAAGCAGTACTTACCGGAGCTTCTCCGCAGGGCCCTCCAACCGAGCTCTATTGTAAAGCACTCTGGGCCGCGCAGAGCCTCACGGGAGCGGTAGTTCTCCGCGCCCCCGCCGTGTCGCTGGCTCCGTGAGCAGAGGAGCCGAAAGGGAGCGTGCGCCGAGTCACGCTTCGGGCTGCGACGCAACCGCTGCTGGGCGGAGAGTTTCCGCCAACCGCCTTAACAGCCGAAACAATGTTAATGGCTTTCAGTCTGTAGGCGCGTTCCCATTATCGTCTCCGTGTGCCCCTTCGTTATTTTACACGGAGGAGTTGGTCTCCATAGTTACTTTTCAATTTCCTATTCCTCTCATAACCTTTGTGAGGTACAAGAATCCCCGGCCTTTTACCCCTGGACAAACGATGAGATGCAGAGGAAAAAGGAACTTGGTAATATGTCAAATGAGGGCGATTTTGCTTTAAAATCGAACGGAGCTGCAAATCAGACATTTCAGAACCTCTTCCTGGCCACTGATTGCTATGGTTACAAGTATAGGCGCGACAAGGCAGGTGCAAGAACTGCCTGGGAGCCTGGTGAGCGCCGCCCACCTCGCCGTCGAGCCACATCCCCTCTAGTGCCTGGAAGTGTATAGAGTTCATCCATTATTTTGAATCCTTCCCTACAATTACGGGAAAATTCTAGATGGAAAAACATGTTTTGAAATTTCTTAATAAGATTTTTTTCAAATCGAAAGTATACGATTGCATAAATTTGAGAAGTGTGTCTACCAGACAACACTCCAGAAATCGTCACTACTCACCAAGGTTTCCGCCCAGAAATTTATTTACAATTTGATCGTCACTTTACATTTTACTGCCTATATCCAAAGATATTTGGAAATAATTGATTACAATAAAGTACTCAGATAAAATCTCTGTGGTTTGATGACACTAGTACCTGGAAAAGTACTCAACTCGATGAACACTATAAAGTTAGTTTAAAAACCAAAAAGTTTATTGAGCACCTCTTGTGTACATTACACTACAATAAACAGGTAATATTTCATCCAGTGTGTGCCTTCATTGGGATTCCTAATGAAAAATATTGAAGAACAAATGCTGCTTAAGTATTTCATTTTTTAGAAAGTTATGAACTCTTAAGTGAAGTCATTAGGATAAGTCAGAGGAATCCTTTGTAATAATTACCCACTAACTTGTTACATAAAATTAGATTTGAAAGATCAACTTTAAGATAAGGCAGATCCATATTCATATAGAAAAAAAATTTTAACTAGTAGTGCCTCTAGTTAGTTGGATATAAATTGTACATGTTTATACAGGACCTTTGAAATGAAAAAAAAAATGCCACCAAAAGATAGCTACTTTGTTGATTATTCTTCTAGATTTGGTAACTGAAAAACATTGGCTAAAAAGCTTGTCAGGAATGTGCTTGAACATCTTGTTATTTGATATATCCAAACGAAAAACTGATTACTGTCATTACATATATTTATTATTAATATTTTTTATTTTTTTTTTTTCTTGCAGTACGCAGGCCTCTCACTGTTGTGGCCTCTCCCGTTGAGGAGCACAGGCTCTGGACGCCAGCGGCCATGGCTCACGGGCCCAGCCGCTCCGCGGCATGTGGGATCTTCCCGGACCGGGGCACGAATCCCTGTCCCCTAGCATCGGCAGGTGGACTCTTAACCACTGCTCCACCAGGGAAGCCCTGTCATTACATATATATTGTATTCTCTTTAAGTATAACTTCTTTTTCTTACTACTCTTGTTTCCCACACTTGGAAAGATGTATCTCCATTTAGGCAAAAATAATTCCCAGGGAATAGTCATTGTCACAAGCAATAATTTTGTACTGTAACCACAAGGTAAGATTTTTCAAAACATTTTTTATGGTAACTTCTGACAATATAGACATTTAATTGAGATCCAATTTTTACAAATCTTTTAAAGTTTATATTTATGTAGGAAAGTAAAGTAGAATAAAAATAACTTCCAAAAATGAAAAGTAAGTCCATTGCAAAACTTTCTCATACAGCATTCTCTATACATAGCTTAAATGACAAACTCCTATTTGTGCTTTCAAACCCAGTGTAAATGAGATGAAAATGTAAAACTTCTGACATTTATTTGCATATTGCTTTTAAATGCTATTAACACATTACTGTATCTTCATGGAGATATTATGAATATACAGCACTTATTCTAGCTAGCAGTATTCTAGTAGTTTCATTTGCAGATTCACTTGCAGCTGATTTTCCAAAGTTGTGTTAAATATTCCAGGTTGATGGTGGGTTCCTTGGTCCTTTGGGTTTTGAAAAGCGATTTGCAAAACCTGGGAACAAAAATAAAATTGAATGAAAAAAGAAACTTTTCTTACACAGAAATGAACACTTGGATTTTTGAGTGTATTATAATATGTGCAAATACATGGATTTTTTTCTAAAAGGTTAGACAGCATCTTTGATCAATTTAGTAATTCTTTTGTAAAAGCATTCTAGTAATTATGTTAGTGCTTAAATGATAACAATAGAATACTAATAACATTTTAAATTTGTAGAACACTTACAAATTTAATAATGGTAATAATTAGCTGATTGTAATAGGCTTTGGTAATTCAGCATATAGTATTCTTTTTTCCCAGGTTTTTCGAAATATTATTGACATATGTTTGTTTACATGTGACATGTAAGTTTAAGGTATACAGCATGATGATTTGATACATGTATATATTGTGAAATGATTACCACATTAAGGTTAGTTAACACCTACATCCCCTCACATAATTGTCTACTAGTGTGTGTGGTGATTTTTTAAGATTTTTCTTTTCAATATAAGATTTTACTTTTAACAGCTTTCAAGTGTATAATACAGTACTGTTAATTACAGTTGCCATTCTGTACATTAGATCTCCAGAATTTATTCATCTCATAACTGGAAGTTTGTACCCTTTGACCAACATTTCCCCATTTCCCCCACCTCCCAGCCCCTGGCAACCACCATTCTACTCTGTATTTCTATGAGCTAAACTTCTTTAGATTCCACATGTAAGTGAGAACATATAGTATTTGTCTTTCTCTGTCTGATTTATTTCACTTAGGGTAGTTCCCCCAAGGTACATCCATGTTGTCACAAAAGGCAGGATTTCCTTCTTTTTTGTGAATGAATAATATTCATATATATATATATATATATATATATACACACAATCATATCCATAATAATTCAGATAGTAATGTATGTATATATAGAGTCAGCCCTCCCTATCCTCAGATTCTGCATCCACAGATTCCACATCTGCGGATTCAACCAACAGTGGGTCAAAAATATTCGAAAAAAATTTCCAAAAAGTTCCAAAAAGCAAAACTTGAATTTGCCACACATCAGCAACTATTTATATAGCATTTACATTATACTGGGTATTATAAGTAATCTAGAGATGATTTAGAGTAAACAGGAAGATGTAGGTAGGTTATATGCAAATACTAAGACATTTTATGTAAAGGACTTGAGCATCCTTCGATTTTAGTATCCACGGGGGTCCTGGGACCAATCCCCCTTAGGACTGGTACGACTCCACGAGGATTTTTCACTGTGCAGGGGGTTGCACCGCTAACCCCATGTGTTGTTCAAGGGTCAACCGTATACATACATCTCTCACATCTTTTCTATCCATTCATCTGTCAGTGGACCCATAGGTTGTTTCCATGAATTGGCTATTGTAAATAATGCTGGAATGAACATGGGGTGCAAATATCTCTTCTGAGATAATTTCATTTCCTTCAGATATATATTTGGAAGTGGGATTGCTGGATCATATAGTAGTTCTATCTTTAATTTTTTGAGGAACTTCCAGACCGTTTTCCATAGCGATTGTACCAATTTACATTTCCACCACAGTACACAAGGCTCCCCTTTCTCCATAGAATCACCAACACTTGTCTCTTGTCTTTTTTATAATGGCAATTCTAATAGGTATGATGTGATATCTCGTGGGTTTGGTTTGCATTTCCCTTATGATTACTGATGTCAAGCATCCTTTCATGTGCCTGTTGACCATTTATATACCTTCTCTGGAAAAATATCTATTCAACTCCTTTGCCCACTTTTTAAGCTGATTGTTGGGGTGGGTTGTTTAATAATATCCTTTATCTATGTCTTTTCACCCACCACCCATTTGTCAGAAAAACAAAAAAGGGGAATTTAAATTTCAGAAAAATAAGCGCTATTGCTTTAGAAAATTATTGTATTAAATTCAGTTGTACTTCTACTTTGACCCAGAAAGCCCTCAATTTACTCAGAGATTACGTTTGAAAAGATTAGAAAAAATAAATTATTAAACAATCCTGAAAAACTAATAATAAAACTAAGTGGTTAATTATTTTTATTTCTCTCTCTCCTCAAACACTCCCCTCCAGGCCCCCCCCACACACACACAAAGAAGGAGGATGAGGAAATTTTGCATAACCAATGAAGGCTATTTCTGGATGCCTTTGGAATATATGCAGGTTGATGACATAGGTTCTTAATCACTTTAGCAACATATGACTTTTCTTTGTTAGCGCTATATTTTCAAGGTACTCTTACACTTAGCAACTTTAATGGCTCAAATTGAGCAATGAAAGAATCGAAATACAAAGGGCAAACAGAGAATGGAAAACTCAAAGATGATTAATTTCATCATCTTATAAAAGTGTGTGAATTATATACCTTATAGAACTGATGAAAATGATCAGATATTTGTTAAAGCACCCAGCTCAATGCCTGGCACATAGTAACTACTCAAGTACTGCCTAAATCTGAAACACCAAAAACTATGCCAGAACTGGAAGACAAGGAGATTTGGGAAGAGGGAATGAAAAGAAGATAAAAACAAGAAATCCTCTAAAATTTATTAATAGTGGTGGTAAAAAAAAAAAAATTAGGGGGAGGGGGCACACAGCCTAGTTCCTGCACATTTCACTCCTCTGAGTGGTAAATAAGAAGATAGAAGGAAATATATTCCAGGTTCAATAGTTTCACACAATAGTCACAAAATTATCCATTCAGTCCAGATAGCTTGATTGTAACCAAAGTGGACTGAGAATAGAAGAACATAACACATAAGTACTAGGTATCTGAAATTTGAGGAATAGCTACATTCAGTGTTTTTCACTGATCAATACTCAATAGTTTAGAACAGTAGTGAGCTACCTTTTTTGCATGTAGGACAATTCAGGAAAAATAAAAATGTTTATAAACCACAAAATTTTTTCATTCACATTTAAGTACTTTTTGAGTAAAATACCCTTATAGTGCCTCTTTTATAAAAGAGAACCAATGAAAAAAATAAGTGCGTCTTTTTAAGTAGATAAAATGTTCAACTTTGAGAAGAAACAACATGGAGGCAGCTGTACAATATTTTATCCTCGTATTATTATCACAGACTGTTGTAAAGTTAGATGGGCCATGAGTTATTCAAGTGGCGTCTCTGACTGAGAGAAAAGAAGGAAGCCAGGAACATTCGTGTTCTAGGTAAAGTTTGGTGCTTTTTTCATAGGTTATATAATATTCTACATGAACTTTTTAACTAAATGACATTTATAACATTTTAAACCTTAGAGTTAATGTAATCCAAGTAAAAATTGTAAAGCCCAAGAAACAGATTCAGAGAGTCTAGTTGAATACTTTGCCATGGTGAGATAGGAACCATAACCCCAACTGTGGCAGAGATTGCTACCTGTCCAATAAAATTTTTCCTTGCTTCTTCTTCAGGAATAGAATAGTATATGGGAAACTGTCTGCCCAGCATTATTGCATTTCCCAGTGTCTTTTACAGTTTGGATATAGCTCATGTATAAGTTCTTTTCAAGGGAAAGTGAGCCGGCATAATGTTGCCTCTTCCAGGCCAGTGCCTTAAGACCAGAAAAGGAGGCCACACCTCTTCCACATTTTTCTCTCGTCTTCTTGCCACCTGCAATCTGAACGTGGCAGCAACAATTCTGATCATTCAGATAAGGACAATACCATAGAACAACAGTTCTCAGGATGTGGTCCCTGGGACCACTGGAGGTCCCCCAGACCTTTTCAGGGGGTCTGCTTTTTGGTTAATAATAATTTTTAGTAGTAATATCCTACATTATTTGCTATACTCCTTACAAAAATTATAGTATACATAATACTACCTTAAATAGTATCATGAATTTATGTTATATAGAATAATAGAATGCTTAATATAAAATTATTTTAAATTTATAGCTTATACGAAAGAGCAATTGGGCAAACAGTTCCTTTAAACTGTCAGAATTGTGCTTCAGTGCCTAATGTTGCATGAGTTACACAAGATTAGATAGCAGCATCTTCTGTTCTTTTCATCACACTTGTATATTTTTTATAACTTTGCTTAGATATGAACTAGAGTATTATGGCATTTCAGAATTTCTTCATTTGGCTTTCACATTCATTTACTACATGCCAACATGATCATTTGGTATCTAGTTTTATTTTCCATATATACTAGGCAATTCAGGCCTATGTAAGATGTAAGAGTTAGCTGAGGTCAAAACTAAAAAGATAAATGGCATGAAAAAGAATATAAACATAAGGACTTATACATGCAAACTTAAATCATATTAAAGTTGTATCTCTTATACTATAAATGAATAATTAAGATAAATATTTTTTTAATTCTGCTGGGAAGTAACACACATACCAAAATTCAAAAAGGAGCTGGAGTTATTTGACTGAACAGAGTCTGCAGGATTCTTTGATGGGGAAGAATTACAGATACCTAGAATCAAAAGAAAAAAATGTAAGGGAAATAATGGATACAGACTCAGACCACATAATTATTGAGATTACACATTTCCTCCAAATTAATTAATACTTCCAGATAAACATATCACTATCAAATGTAACAAAATATAGATGTTTACAAATGGGTTGACACTATAATTTTCTCATTTTTGTGTGCGTATTTTTTTTTTAAGTTTTCTTTTCTTTGCAAACAGATTGTTTGTATAATAATCCCAACACTAGAGAGAATCACCAAAGGATTCAGGAATACAATCCATTTTATTGTGAATCAACTTTTTCTGGGATTTACATTTTGGCTTTCAACTGCATCTTACTTTGCACTCTGATCGCTCTTAAGTACACTTTTAAATAATTTGTTCTCCACATTAGCTCAACCGTGGCAAGTCTGTGATTTTTCTTCCACCATCCTCTACGCCTGGAATACCTTTCTTAACTTTCCAGCCTACTTTTTTCCCATTATGGATGATTCTAGTTGGCCCCAAAAGCACTGTTATGTTGCTTTGTTTGCTATTTTAGCTACCTGTAGGCAGACTTAAAAATATATTTATCTTCCCAGCACCTTAATATATTCACGTATCGGTATCCGCCCAATTCTGAAAACAATCCAGTGAAAACATGGTCCATATTTTGCACAAGCACTGTCTAGCAGCAAAAAGGATAATTTCAGCTTGTATAAACTTTCTAAGAAACAGTACATAATTGGGGAGAAATTACTAAATATTCACCTTTTTTTTGTTCTCATCATTCTCAGAATGTAGTGTGAGGACTGCATATATGTTTGTACACACATACCTAATACTAAGATTCTAGAAAGACCTCCCCCTTCCTGGAGCTACTTGAGTATGAATCACTAGAGTAAATCATGAATTTCAATCAGATTCAGTTAAAATATATATTTATTGAATATCTACTATGTGGCAAGCATTGGGCTAGCCACTGATGATAGAGACATGGAAAACAAGTGGGTGAAGGTGAGAAAGTTCAGGAGATAGCAATCATCTCTATACTGCACATGAGCTGAGAGGTATATACATCCTTCAGAAAGAAAACAATTGTCCCAAAAGGGAATACTGGCTTTTTATAACTGGAAACAAAGATTTTGCATATATGTATAGTGAACTACTATTCTGCATCTAGCTTGTCACAGATACTTTTATGCTGTCTGCTCAGCATTAATTCCTTCTGATAATAGAACTTGAATTTTCCTTTAAGAAACCACCCCTCTCCAATGTTCAGCTGCCATGCTTCTCGTGGAGCTCATTCAACCCTTAGATGAAGGAGCTGACCTATGACTAGGGCTGTCAGTTGGTACTTTGCCATGGTCACACCAGTTGTTTAGGTCTGACCTCATTCCTTATTGGTCAGCATCCACATGTAACAATTGTTGAATGTTAGGTATGACACTATCCTCTTAATCCAAGCATTAAATATACTGGCAATAATTGGTTTAGGTTTAGCCAAGACAATCAGGCCCAATCAACACTAGTCATCAATCAGGCTGTTGCTTGAGCAACCAGGAAAGAGCTCATTTTTTTCATCATAAGCCTGAAATCACATGGTAAAAGCCTGCCTATGAGTGAGCTAACAGAGTGAAACAAAGGTAGGGGATATGGAATGAGATTTTACATCTTTAATCACATCATTTGAACTCTTGGTCATAAGCCGATAAATTCCCCTTTTCTGCTTAAGCTAGCTTAAGTTGGGTTTTCTGTCACTTGCAAATGAAGGATTTCCTAGCAGCTAAAGTTTCCCACCAAAAGTAGGCATCAGATGTCATAGCTGACAGCTTCAACTCTTGTCACCAGCAGCCAGAATGATCTTTTCAAAAGACAGATCATGTAACATCTCTGTCTAAAACTCTTCTGTGACTTCCCATTGGGTCATTAACATGACCCATAATGATCTAACTACCTCTCA
Organism: Lipotes vexillifer; assembly: GCF_000442215.2. Classification (NCBI taxonomy): domain Eukaryota; kingdom Metazoa; phylum Chordata; class Mammalia; order Artiodactyla; family Lipotidae; genus Lipotes; species Lipotes vexillifer. Next base: position 564,080 of record NW_006789305.1, read on the forward strand.
TCTCTACCATCTTTTGGACACACCTTACTCCTTTCTCCTCTTAATACCCTGCAGCTATGATGGCTTCCTTTGAGTGCCTACAACACACCAAATTCACACTGTTCTGTTCACCATCACATACCCAGTGCCTTGCAGAATGCCTGGCACATAGGAGGCACTCAACAAATATTCATTGAATGAATGAATGAAAGAAAGAGCTTGACACCAGGCTTAGATGCTAACTTAAAACAACAGGTGAAGAATCCTAATTTCGTTAAAAGTAGGACCAGTAAGGCATCCAGGCTAAAGGGAGAACATATAGAACTCAGGAGGCATGGACCATCTAGAAGGGGAAGAGAGCACATGCAAGTAAAGGCAGTCTAAAGCTTCAGGATCAATTTTGGGGGCCAGATTTTGTTCTTAATTTAAGGACAGAAGACCAGAGGGTGAAGGCAACTGAGAAATAGAAATTAGAAATAAGACTCAGAGTCTCAGACAGTCATACCATATCTCACATCTATGCCAACCTAAATCTACCTGAAGTTTCTGTATCTTTGTTTGATATCCCCAAGACAGGGTTGGAGCTAGAGAAAGAAAGTTTTTTGGGTTTGTTTTCCGCTTTTTTTTCAGAGAAAGAAAACTGTAGGGACTTCCCTGGTGGAGCAGTGGTTAAGAATCTGCCTGCCATTGCAGGGGACACGGGTTCCATCCCTGGTGCGGGAAGATCCCACATGCTGAGGAGCAACTAAGCCCGTGCGCCACAACTACTGAAGCCCACGCACCTAGAGCCTGTTCTCCGCAACAAGAGAAGCCACCACAATGAGAAGCCTGCGCACCGCAACCAAGAGTAGCCCCCGCTCGCCGCAACTAGAGAAAGCCCATATGCAGCAACGAAGACCCAACACCGCCAAAAATAAATAAATAATTTGAAAAAAAAAAGAAAACTGGGTGTTTCATGCTTATGATCAAAGCTGATCAAATCAATCTTTGGCTAGCTATTCAAGTCACTCATTTCTTTGCTTTTAGCTGTTTTATTTCTTATGTTATATACTATAATTTCTTCTCACAGTGTTTAAATTTTCTTTTGACTGACTTTAGAGGAAAGAGTATATTTTCCAGTCATGCTTTAGCCCATCATAGGTAAGAAATCAGTTCACTTCAGAGATAAGGTGTGGTGGCAATGAAAGCAGGCTAGCACAAGTTTATGGACAGGGAGATAGAGTGAAAAGAGCAAGATTCAGCTATAAACCTTCTTACTTAGATTATACCTTAAATCAAGTTTTCTCAGTGCTCTTTGTTCCTCCCTACAATACCAGTATAGTACCAAATAGCTGTACATTGGGTTAACCCAATGGATCAAATTTGTAAAAAATATACCACCACGTTTTATATACTTTGTAGCTGTAAATAGGATTTCTAAGATAATCAGTTTCCCACAGTTTCAGGAGTCTGGGTTTTGTTTTCATTACAATATAGGAAAAACAGTAAGCAACAGACTTTAATTGCTAATAATACTTGGTAAAAATGGAAATGTGTCAATACTTTGCTTATTTCATTAAATCAACACATTTGTTTCACAATATGCTTTGCTATGACTACTTTCAAAGAAAGTACATCTGAGGTTAGACTGCTGGGAATTTTAAATAACACACTTGTATGACAGCATCTTAGCATGGGTAGAAAGTGCCAAACATCATACTATTATTCCTGTGTATCAAACAGAAACTTTCTTTCCCCTTACTCCCTACCTAGTATTAGCATTGTGGAACCTAGCAGAGTACAAGGCCTAGGGGTGATTGTTCTGATACATAGGACAGTAACAAGGTTCTGTTTAGGAATAATATTGTTCATTTTTTCTGAGTGGTTATATAAGGAAAAATTACATAATATTGAAAGTGGTATGTGTATTCTAAAAATAAGTAAAAGAAACTTACTCTTTTTCATGTTTCGCAAAATTTTCAAACTCTACAGAATGAAGAAAAGGAAAAAGTGAGTTTTTTCCCTGTGAAATCCAAAATACTTTAATCAACTAGAAATATAGATTTCAGTCAAAAGGATTAATTTCTTTAAAAATGGATATCAAATGTACAAAATTATTTTTCTATCTTGCCATTTGTTAATTCAGTGCAAAGTCTCCACTTGATCTTATCTTGCTACATTTTCCACCCATATAAGAATCACACTATTTATTTAGAAATAGTGCTATTGTTGTGTCAGGGGGAAAGATGGAGTTCCTACTTGTCTTCTTTACTAGGCGACCATTCCAGGACCCACAATGGCTTCTGAAGATAGCTGAGACACATTGCCATTCCCATTCAGGCCAAAAAATTTTGCCAGTCATTTTCTGTACTCAGTTTACTGAGGTTCACTTCATACTGTTAACCATGCTACTTTCTTCTCCCTCTTTCAGCAAGCCCATGTCTTCTGCCTCCTTTATGGTGAATTCTCTAACTTAACCTCTTCTAGGAATCTACCCAGATTTCTTCTTTTCTTCACATTTCCTCAGGGTGTATGTTTTCAGTTTGTTCCACAGTATTTTACTTTTTGATAATTTTCACGTTGTTTCTTATATAGGCATTCTAGTAGATCAACTGTACTCTTCTCAAGGACATTTAGATGTCCTTTATGACATTTCTATTTTCCTAATACTTAGAAATGTAATCTTCTATATAATAGATATTTAATAAATTTTTTTCGAAAAATTTTATTTAGTTTTTAAATATAGATTATTTATAATTCAAAATATCCTAGTAAAAATGCTCCCATCTTTGTTCTCCATCTACCTAGTTTCTGACCCTCCCCCTGCAGGTAACCATTGTTGTTAGTTTTTATGTATCCTTCCAAAGTTACTTATGAATATATAATATAAATATAGATCATATTTTCACCCTTTTAAGCAAAAGTTAATAAAATATATAAAAGTATATTGAGAGAGTCCTCATTCTTTTTTTAGCTGCAGAGAATTCCATTTTATGCATATACCATGATTTATGATTTATTTAATCAGTTCCCCTAATGATTAACATTTATGTTCCCAATTGTCTACCCTTATAAATAATGGTATAATGAATAACCTGGTACACATTTCATTTCATGTATGAGCAAGCATATTTGTGGGATAAAGTCCTAAATGTGGAATTGTTGGGTCAAAGGATATATGCATTGGTAATTTTGATAGGTATTGCTAAATTGTCCTCCATAGAAGTTATACCACTTACATTCCCACCAAGAGTGCAAGAGTGTGCTTATTTTCCCATAGCCTGCCTAACAGAGAATGTAGTCAGACTTTGGAATTTGCCCTCTGAAACATGAAACACAGTATGTGACTGTGGTTTTAATTCGTATTTCTTTTATTATGAGTGAGGTTGAACATATCAAATGTTTAAAGGTCAGATCAAGCACATTTACTTATCTTTGAATTATCAGATCATGTATTTTTGCTCACTTTTCTTTTAGGGTTATTATTTTCTATGAATTGCTGAAGAAATATATAATATTAAAGAAATATAGTCCTTTGACTATGATGCCAGTTGCAGATATTTTTTTCTCCAATTTGTTCTTTGTCTTTTGATTTTTAAGGTGATTTTTTTGTTGTTGTTTTACCATGCAGAAATTTTCTGTTTTATTTAGTTAAATTTATAAATCTCCCTTCTTATGGCTTCTGGATTTTGAATCATAGTTGTAAAGATCATTCCCACTCCCAGGTTGTAAAGTAATCTTTCCAGGTTTTTTTAGTACTTTGATGGGTTGTTTTTTTGTTTTTTAGCATTTAAATCTTTTATCCAACTAGAATATATCCTGGTATAGCTGTGAGGTATGGATCCTACCTTTTTATCCCTCTAGGTTGTTATCCAGTTGAACCAACAACAGTGATTAAAACATCCATCTTTATTCCCTGACTTGAAAGCTTCCCTTCATCATATACTAAATTCCTATACATTTTTGGGTCTATTTCTGAAGTTTTTCTTCTGCTCTGTTAGTGTGTGTTTCTTTTCATACACGAATATCATACCATTTTAATTATTGAGGCTTTACGATGTTTTAATATCTGATAAAGCTACCCTTCTTTCATTGCTTTTACTTTTTTTTTTTTTTTTTTTTGGTTTACTCACTATTCTTGCTCTTTTTTCCCCCCACATGAACTTTGGAATCAATTTGTCTAGTTTCAGGGAAAAAAGTTGTTAGTTTTATTGGGCGTGCTTTAAGTTGTTGGGTTTTTAAAAATTTTTGGTTTCCCTCCATTAATTTTGATCGTTGTGAGACCAACAGTGAATATCAGTGAAAATATTTAGTCTAATTTTTCATCTTAATGCTGGTGGCCTGGGGTTGGAGTGGCAGGGGTAGGGACACTTTCAGTAATGGAAAGCCTCTGGCATATTTCCATAAACTCCTGTCTTCTTTACCTTACTCCTTGTGAAACATTTTCCAGGAGTCTTCAATGTCTGTTTTGAAGATGTTGAATTTTCCATGGTGTTAGGACAGCTAGTAGAATAAGTCTCTATAGGTTGAGCCTGTATACCTAAAAAAAAACGTGTTTTGTTGCATAGCTTCTTAAGCCTTCAGATTGTATACAGGTATATATTCAGTAATTCTTAGCCAGACTTTTTTATGCATTATTTCTATGCATTTTGCAATGCATTATGGGATTTTAAAATGTATTATTTTTATCTTATTTAATCATTCTTTGTACCTTTTCCATTTAGATCCTATTTTATTGTTAACCTTTAATGGTCTCATTTTTATAACTTTTTTGAGAGAGAGCACTGACACTTACAATCTTCATCAGCAACAAGGAAGGACTCTAAGGTTCTTTCTGGCAGTGGAGGTGGCAGGGAAGAAGAAAGATCTTGGAGTCTATCTATGAAAAGAGTATACAACAAAGCAAAAAAAAAAAAAATTCATCAATTAAAAGTCCTAAGTCAAGATTCCTTTTTGAGGCAAATATCATATGATATTGCTTATACATGGAATCTAAAAAATGGTACAAATCAACTTATTCACAAAACACAGAATCACAGATGTAGAAAACAAATTTATGGTCACCAAAGGGGAAGTGGGGAGAGGAATAAATTGGGAGACTGGGATTGACATATACACATTACTATATATAGAATAGATAACTAATAAGGACCTACTGTATAGCACAGGGAACTCTACTCAACACTCTATAATGGCCTATATGGGAAAAGAATCTAAAAAAGAGTGGATATATGTATATGTATAACTGAATCACTTTGCTGTATACCTGAAACTAACACAACATTGTAAATCAACTATACTCCAATAAAAATTATTTTAAAAAATCCCTTTTTGGTTTTGTATAACTTTTCCAATTTTTCAATATTAACCTACAGCAGCCAAATAAAAAATTATCTGAACATTGACTGGAGCTTCAAGAACTTTGTTATCCTAGCTCTTTCACCAATGAGCCTATGCTTCATCACAAACTTGTAGCTCACTTACAAAAGTATTCTTCAAAAGAAATTGAACCTGAATTTAGTCAAGCTTCTAATCTTACTGCAATTTTGCAGAGAATCCTGGAGATAGAGGAACATGTTAAATAAAACCGTGAGGATACAAACAGCCAAATCCAGAATATTAGCAATCTTAAGGACAAATGGCCCATTCCCTCAACAAATAAATGGCATGAGAAAACATAAAAAGAAGAACTGTTACAAACTTTAAAAGGCTTAAGAAACATATAAACCAAAGGCAATGTGCAGACTTTGTTTGAATCCAGCTTCACATAAACCAACTGTAAAAAGACATGTTTGAGACAGTTTGAGAAAATTGAACAAAGTCTGGATATTAGATAATATTAAGGAATTATTATTAATTTTATTAGTGTGGTTACTTTTATTATGGTAGATTTAAACTGTGTGTTTGAAAATTTCCATGATAAAGAATTTTAAATAATGGAGCTATTTTCCAACAATGTAAGTCCTAGAGACACAAATGGTGTTCTATTGCTGTATGCTTCTCATTATACAGTGCTAAGTATAATTATATACTTTATTAATGTCTTTTATTTTTTTTAATTTTTTTGCCACACTGTGTGGCAGGTGGGATCTTAGTTCCCTGACCAGGAATCGAACCCGCACCCCCTGCATTGGAAGCGCAGAGTTGTAACCACTGGACTGCCAGAGAAGTCCCTATTACTGTCTTTTGAAAATGAGCATGTGGTTAAGTGCTAGAGTTTTATGTGTCTTTGGTCATTGGGTTTTTCACGTCTTAGGACTTACCTATAAAGCAAGTTCTCTTGTTTATTCCTTATATGCTGGGTAATATGCAAAAATTAAGTGCAATACTTATTTCCATCACCTAATACAATAACTGGCATATAGTAGGCATTTGATAAATATTTGATAACTACTCTGAAGTAGCTTATCACCTTCCCGCTTTGATTTTAGGAAATATTATGAGACTATAACTTTCAGGTAGCGATATCCTGCCAAATACCTTCCCCAAACACCATTTTCATCTTAATACTCCCCTGACGAAGAACCTACAATGTTTATTACTTACTGAATTAAATTTAAATTCTTCTGCCAAGCTTCGTATGTGATAAAATACACGTAACAAAATTTGCCGTTAATGACATTTAGTACATTCACAGTGATGTGCAATCATCACCACAATCTAGTTCCAAAATTTTAATTGTCCTGAAAAGAAACTCCACACTCATTTAGCAGTCTCTCCCCATTCCCTCCAGATTAGATTGGCAACCACAAATCTGCTTTCTCTATACATAGATTTGTCTGTTGTGGATATTTCATCTGCCTAGCTTTTAAGTCCTTTGGAATTCTCCCACATTTTATCTATCCAAATTTATTTCCCATATTTCCCTATAATTGAACCTCTGTTGCAATTAAATTAACCTACTTACCATTTCTCTGTACCCATCATGCTTATTTTTACCTTTGAGTCACTGTTACTCTGATCCCTGCTCCTGGAATTCCCTCTTTTTTCCTCTATCCATATTCTTAAATTTCTTTCACCTCCTCAAGCCTTTCCTAACCACTCCAGTGATACCTTTCTTTATTCCAGATTCCTGGTGGTGATAATCAGTGCCACATAGATTATCACTTAATGGTTCCAAGTGAGTGTTAATTTTGTCTACCCAATTTGAATACGTATATAATCATTAAGCAGCGCCCTTTCTTAAATATCCTGCCTATTCTAACACTGTATAAGGCACACGGAACTTGCTTAGGAAATGTTCATTTAATAATTACCTAATAAAAATTATAATAGGTAACATTTAATGAGAGCTTATTATTTGACAACCACTGTGCTAAAAGCTTTATATGCTTTATCTCACTAGATCCTCACAAAAATCCTCTTAGAAGGGGAGTTCTATTATCCTCATTTTATAAGTGAGAAAAATCGATAAAGTATATAATGTAACCAAGGTCATAGATTTTGATAACTATTGGTAGGCTGGGGATTTGAATGAAAGTCTACCTGACACCAAAGCTCATGCTTTTTAACCTCTATGTTATACTGCTTATTTACGTATTTAAGCAATATGTTAATATGAATAAATGTGTTAAGGGCAACTACTACCTGTTACAATGTATGTAAAGTACCTATCAGTGTTCAAAGGATGTTTGCTGTTGATGTTGTTATTCAATGTATAAAACAAGCAAGAAAGTACTAGAGAAGCAGTGGCAAGTTAAAGACCTAAGTGACCAGAAATAACTTTTTAGAATCACACTGTTAACAATGATAAAACCAGTAAAATGGAACTGCTGCAAAGTTTTAAGAGATTGTATCCAAAATAGTTTGGGCTTTTTTTGTTTTGTTTTGTTTTTTAGGGCTATATATCAAGGAGCAGAATTCTAAAATCCTGTCTTCCTTTTGCCCTTGACAAAACAAAACTACTAGCCTAGGAAAACCAGAAATAAATCAATAAATAGTGGAAGCTATTATGGAAACCATGCCATCTCCTGAGGTGAATTACGCTAAACTTAATGAGCCATTCTTGCAGTACAAATTCTTAGGGCTAAATGTCATCTAAAGCCAAAGAAAATTTTTTACCTGATTTGGGACTCTGGGGTTTTACACTCTGAAAAAGAAAGAAAGTCAAAGTGAAAGAAGATGTATAGAAATCTATAAACTCAAAGCAATAAATAGCATTTTAAAATTACATTTCATATACCAATAGAGATAGTTATGAAATGTTGACCCTATTTTTCCTAATTTATAAAGTTCAGCAACTGTGAAGAATCATCCACTCCTACAGTGATTTGTATATGTCATGAATATTGGTCCTAAATTGATCCTTTTTATAGTTATTTCCTTCCTACTCAGAACATTTCCCTGAAAATTTAATTCCAGGTAAGTTTGTTGCCACTGAAATTACTTCATGACCCTGAAAAAGTAGTGATTGTTCTTTACTCTGGGAGTTGTTAAGATAAAGACCATTAGCAATAATAGTAACAGTTACTAGCTCATTAAAAGTGTAATTTAAGGGCTTCCCTGGTAGCGCAGTGGTTACGAATCCACCTATCAATGCAGAGGACATGGGTTTGAGCCCTTGTCCGGGAAGATCCCACATGACACGGAGCAACTAAGCCCGTGTGGCACAACTACTGAGCCTGTGCTCTAGAGCTTGCGAGCCACAACTACTGAGCCCGGGCGCCTAGAGCCCATGCCCTGCAACAAGAGAAGCCACTGCAATGAGAAGCCCATGCACCACAACAAAGAGTAGGCTTCGCTCGCCGCACCTAGAAGAAGCCCGCATGCAGCAACAAAGACCCAACACAGCTAAAGATAAATAAATAAAATAAATTTTTAAAAGAAGTGTAATTTAAAAGGCAGAGAATATTTGCCCACCAGCACTGCAATTGTAAGTGTGTTTAAATGTTTTAGTTAATTACTTTTCTGATCTCTGAAATTTTAAGATAGTTGGTTCATAGAATTATATACTAATGAATAACAGATTGTTAAAGGTATAGGTTTTTCTTCTAGAAGCAGGGAACATTATTCCAAAAGGTTTATCTTAAATAATATAGACATCTGTTATTTTTTTTTAAAAACTACTCTCTGTGTTATCACAGCTCACAAGAAACAGCCTACCAGATGACTGCTATGAACAAGCAATCTACTTATGAAACAATTATTTTTGCCTTAACTGTCCTTAAAGAATAAAGTCAAATGTTTCTTCTTTAACTGTCTTCCTTGATCACTTCCAACCTGAAGGGATCTCTCACAGTTTCAAAGTTCTTATCTTCCATATGGCACTGATTATATTTGCCTTGTTATAATAAATACAGACAAAAATAAAGACTTGTGTACACATGCTATATCCCCATTACTGAACTATAAGTTTCTTAACGGCAACCATTGTGTCTTATACATCTTTTTATCCCCCACATCCTCTAGCACATTGTTTTATAAATAGTATCTGCTTAGGATTTACTAAGTGATACATGTTTAAAATAAAAGGAAGGGACTTCCCTGGTGGCACAGTGGTAAAGAATCCACCTGCCAGTGCAGGAGACATGAGTTCGAGCCCTGGTCTAGGAAGATCCCACATGCCGCGGAGCAACTAAGCCCGTGCTCCACAACTACTGAGCCTGCACTCTAGAGGCCGTAAGCCACAACTGCTGAGCATGAGTGCCACAACTACTGAAGCCCATGTGCCTAGACCCCACGCTCTGCAACAAGAGAAGCCACTGCAATGAGAAGCCCGCGCACCGGCACAAAGAGTAGCCCCCGCTCACCGCAGCTAGAGAAAAGCCTGCGCGCAGCAACGAAGACCCATTGCAGCCAAAAATAAATAAATAAGTAAATTTATGAAGAAAAAATATATATATATATAAGGAATAGGACTATAGTCTGTTGAATCCAAGTGAGTAGAATCAGAAAAAAGTTATCGACCTTGTTGGTCTAAGTCTTACCAAATCATCAAATTTCTTTGATTCAGATGTTCTACTACATTCTAGTGATGTTCCAATTTTTACCTTCACAGCTGAAGTTAAAGATTTGGGAATATCCAGGGGGAATTCTCCTGTACAAAAAGTAAATGTGTTTCACTTTTAGTGCTGTAGTTTTAGAGAGCAATTGTTACTCAGCAATAGCACACAGAATATTGAGAGGACCTAAGAAGTAATATAGTTAATCCACACTTTATTTTACACTTACTGAACTGTACTCACCAGCTTCCTCTACCACAATAAAAGATTCAGGTGTCCGTTCAGGAAGTGGAGGGGGAATTTCATCATCTATTCTTGGAGAAGTTGCTATCCAAAATGCCCGAAATATAATCAAAATGTTTAATTAGAAAAATCCAAAGGAAATTCTTGTATTCTAATCTTGATACAAATTATATCAAGCATCATTAATATATTTAAGCTGGTATCTGTTCACTCAAGGAGAAAACAACATAAATTCTCTAATCCTAAATTGGAAACCCAGGAGGATTTTGATTTTTCTTCAAGATTTATTGTTTCTTTTAAAAGCTCAAAGGTATTTTGATTAAGTCACTGAGTATCAGTTAACATAATGTAACATTTTATATTAATTTAGGAAGCTTTGGATTGTTTTCTCCATAACTCTTGCCTTTTGTTTTACATAGAATATACAACATCATAAAGCACGTTGACATGCCAAAGATTCAATTACAGAACAGGTAAAAATCACAAAGATTTTAGTATCTCTTCTTCATTCTTATAGAATTAAGAATATTGATATCTTTCCTGTTTACAAAAAAAATGGTATAACAAGGTTTGCTATATTTCTATAGAAGTATTCAGAATTTTTATAGAATTTAAATGTTATTATGAGAAACTGCCACCAGATGGCATACATGTCAATGTTGCTACAATCCTTGAAGATAAGGATTTGGTTCCTAATGCTGACAGGGAAGTTTAAGGAACTATAAGTATCTAGAAAAATAAAATTTCTTTAAATCATAAAACAAGATCGAAGTATGTAATCCTTCCTTCTAACCAAAGAAGAAATTAGATCCAGATGGAATATTTTTATAACAAAACTATGCATCTATGTATCTATTGAGGAACTCTGTACAGTAAATAATGTCAGAGAAAAAGCTTTCTCTACTTCCTACCTAGGTGGACCGTTCTTTATAAATTTCTGATGACATATTTAAGAGAATTAAACTTGCTTTAACTCTTCTTTCACAACATCTTCTTTCATATCAAACTATTATAATTATCTAACCAAATATTTACTCCTACTTTCAAACCACTCAGTAATATGAAACAATATGCATAATATGCAAAACTACAGAACTATAAGAGATAAAATATGAAATTAAAGTCGTATAAGATTAAAATATCATACAGAATACTGAACATGTCGCCTCATCTATAAAGTTATTATAAAAGGACAAGAGGAAATCAAGTCCTCCTCTTCCACCTCCTGCAGGAAGAGAATTCAATTCTTAGCAATCTGTTCAATTTAGTATGGACACATGATTCTCCAACAAAAATTCTGAGTGACCATGTGGTGCTGTTGATCAAATCTTTTCTGATGTTCTTTTGGAAGTTGCTTCTGCATGCTAAGGATAAATTGTGGACTTTTTTTTTTTTTTAACATCTTTACTGCAGTATAACTGCTTTACAATGTTGTGTTAGTTTCTGCTGTATAACAAAATTGTGGACATTCGATAGACACTTCTAGGAATGAGGACTGCTGCCTTTAGAGGCACACCGGCTGGCGTAGGTCCTGTACCAGATCTGACTGCCTCCACTATTGCTTGTTTCATGGAATGTTATGTATTAGTTATTGCTATTTTCAACTCATCACATCATCAAAACACTCATGGAATTTTTTTTTTTTTTGAGGAGAAAAAGGAGAAGGAAGCAGAGAAGGATAAGAGGGTTGGGGGGGCGGTAAGATGAAACCAAATCTTATAGAAACAAAGTCAAATCTAAAATGCTGTACAAACTTTTAAAAATAACTTACCTACTACTGCTGTCTCTTGGTTCAGCGGTGGGGGGAAATTGGTGGGAGGATTCAGTGCTGAAGAATCATGTGAATTGTAATAAGGAAAGAGGGTTGTAGAAGATTTTGGCAGTGAAGAGCAACAAGGTAAAACAGTTTCATCTTGCTTCTCAGGTAAATCAAGAGACATCTTAGAACCAGCACTACTTGGAGACCATGATGAAAAATAAGGATCTTCTACTAAAGACATGTAAGAAAGTACATTAAAAGCACCAGAGTCGTGTTGCTTTGCTTTAGAGGCATTGCACGTTTGATGCTTAGAGTCATATGATGGTGAATAATTCAGTTCTGCTGAAGAAACATGCATCACTTTTTGAGCCTGCTCAAGACAAGAATTGTGTGGGTGAGATTCCAAATAAAATTTTTCCTCGACATCCAACTCTTTGGTGTCTCTCTGTTGCATCAATTCAAAGGGAGTTGATTTCGTCCGCATTATTGGCCCTTTTAAATTAAAACATCTTCCTGCTGCATTTACAGGTTTAGAGTTAGGACGTGCTCCAAACAAAATGGAGCTCAAGTCCAAACTTTGATGCTTCTGAAGAGGCTCCCCAGCTATTGGGAATACCTTTCTCTCCCATTTCATGGTTGTGTCAGCATTTTTGTTACAACCACAATTTAGCTCCAAAAACTCTAAAGAACTGCTCTGTTTAGAATGGTGCATTACTAACTCTTCCTTTTTATTTATTTCAGAAATCCTGAGGTCAAAGGAAGAAACTTCTGCACTTTTCACCCTTATCCTTCCTTTGCTCTGCTGGTTCATCACTTTTGCTTCTTTTATGATGCTGAAACAAAAAGAAAGTAATGATGATACCATATCCCAAAGAGGTCTCTTCCCGTATCCTCTTCTCAGCATCACAATGAGATATAAGCATGAGATTTTCCTCCCAGACACAATTAGACAACATTCAGATGTGTAAAATTATACTCACCTTTTTGGTAAATTAGGAGAATAAGAATATGCTTCTAGATTGGGATTTTGCTTAGAAACTGAGTACTTTGCTTGAATCTTCAAGAGAAGTAAGAGATTGTTTTTTAGTGAAGCAATGACCACAAGAGATTTTAGCATTCATAAGACTAAAAAGTTATTTTTCAGAAAATATAAAGATTTAAAATAATTCATGAAAGAGTCATATGTGTTTCCAAAATATTGAACCCAGCAATAACTTGGTCACATACTGAAATCAAAAGGATCAAAATAAAGGATTAAACAGTGTTATAGAAATTAAGAAGGATTTGCTTATAGCATCATCTTTTCATATGTGGAAGTTCCAAAATGTTGTTTATTTAAAATATAACTTTATTCTCAAGAACACTTTACTTTCAGAACTTTCATCATCTCAACCGTTTATGTTATGTCCTCATACATATCTTGTTCTACATTTTTCTTCCTTCCTGTGCTCCAGCTATACCGGTTTTCTTGCCATTCCATAAGCATACCAAACTCGTTACCAATTTGAGGCTTTTACTCTTACTATTCCCTCTGAATGAAATACTTTTGCCCCAGATTTTGCATGGCTGGCTCTTTCTAAGTAATTATTCTCTACTTAAATGTCACCTACATAAGGAAACCTTCCCTGACCACTCAACCTAAAATCACACTCCCACCCACTTGCCCAAACACTCTCAATCTTTATTTTCTTCATAGGAATTATCACATTATGAAATTTGTTACTATGGCTCATGGAATCCAAGCTACCATCACTTGTACAATATATCCGGCCTACGGGGATGTTTCAATATGTTTTTTTAAAAAGTCAGCAATTATAAGATTCCACCTACAGTGGGTTTAATTGTGACTCTCAAAAAGATATGTTGAAATCTACTCCCTGAAATCTGTGAATGTGACCTTATTTGGAAACAGGGTCTTTGCAGATGTAATTAGTTAAGATGATGTCATATTGGATTTAGGGTGGGCCCTAATGCAATGACTTGTGTCCTTACAAAAAGAGAAAAGAGAGACTCAGAGACACGCAGGGAGAATGTGGTGTGATGATGGAGGCAGAGACTGGACTGCAGTAATGTATCTGCAAGCCATAGAACAACAAGGATTGCTGGAAAAACCAAAAAATAGCAATAGGCAAGGAATATTCTTCCCCTAGAGCTATGAGAGAGAGCATGGCCTTGCTGACACCTCAATTTTAGACTTTGTGACTCCAGAACTGTGAAAAAATTAACTTGTTGTTTTAAGCCCTCCTTGGTTTGTGATACTTGTTACAGCAAGCCTAGTAAACTGATACAGAGACTTTAATACTCCACATTCAATAATGAATAGAAAAATCAGATCAACAAGGAGACAGAGGACAGACATGAATAATCATGTAAACAAATAAGAACTAATAAACACTCATAGAACACTCTACCCAACAAAATATACATTCTTCTCAAACATATATGGAACATTCCCCAGGAGAGACCAGATGTTAGGCCACAAAACAAGCTTTAATAAATTTTAAAAGAGGGAAGTCATACAAAGTATCTTTTTCAATCATAATGGATTGAAACTAGAAATCAATAACAGAAGGAAACCTGGAAAATTCACAAGTATGTGTAAATTAAACACTCTTAAACAACCAATGGGTCAAAGGAGAAATCACAATAGAAATTAGAGAATACTTAGAAATGAATGAAAATACATCATACCAAAATGTATGGAATACAGTGAAAGCAGTGCTTAGAGGTAAATTTACAGCTGTGAATGCCTGGAAGAAAGATTTCAAATTAATTACCTAACTTTATACCTTAAGGAACTAGAATAAGAACAAGCTAAACCCAAAGCTAGCAGAAGAAAGGAAATATTAAAAGATTAGAACAGAGATAAATGAAATAGAGAAAACAATGGAGAAAACCAACAAAACCAAAATTTGATCCTTTGTAAGGATCTGTAAAATTCACAAACCTTTAGCTAGAGACTGACTAAGGGAAAAGAGAAGACTGAAATTGCTAAAATCTCAAATTACAGAAATAAAAGTGGGGACATTTCTACTAATTTCACAGAAACAAAAAGTATAAGATAATAATATGAATAATTGTATGCCACCAAATTGTATAACCTGGATTAAATGGACAAATTCCTAAAAACATATGGTCAACCAAAACTGACTCAGAAAGAAATGGAAAATCTAAATAGACCTACAACTAGTAAGTAGGCTGAATCAGTTATCAAATATTTTCCCAACAAAGAAAAGTCCAGGACCAGATGGCTTCATTGGTGAATTGTACCAAACATTTAAGGAAGAATAAACACCAATCCTGCACAAACTCTTCCTAAAACTTGAATGACACGCCTAAGTCATTCAATGAGGACAGTAATTCCCTGTTGCCAAAGCTAGACAAAGATGCTACAGGCAAAAGAAAACCACAGACCAATATTCTTTACGAATATTGATGCAAAAGTCCTCAATAAAATACTAGCAAACTGAGTTCAGCATAGTAAAAGGATTACACACCATGACCAAGTGAGATTTATTTCCAGAGTGCAAGGATGGTTCAACATTAAAAAATTAATCAGTGTAATATATCATATTAATAGAATTAAGGAGAAGAAACCCACATGATCATATCGATTGATGCAGAAAAAAATTTGAAAAATTCGTGATAAAAATACTTAATAAACTGGGAATATAAGGGAACTTCCTCAACATGATAAAGGCCATATATGAAAACCCCACAGCTAATATCATACTCAAAGGTAAAGGACTGAAAGCTTTCCCCCAAGATCAGGCATAAGACAAGGATGCCAATTTTTGCCATTTTTATTCAACATAATACCAGAAGTTCTAGCCAGAGCAATTAGGTAAGAAAACAAACAAACAAACAAAGGCATCAAAATGGGAAAGGAAGAAGTAAAGTTATCTTCATTTGCAGATGACATAATTTTATATGTTGAAAGATTCCACACACACCCACAAAAAAAAAAATGTTAGAGCTAATAAACCAATTCAGCAAGATTGCAGAATATATAATCAACACACAAAAACCAGTTGCACTACTATACTGTTTATTATTGTTTATTAGCAATAAACATTCTGAAAAGGAAATTAGGAAAGCAACTCTAATATATATATATGTATATGTATCAAAAATATACATACTAAGGAATAAACTTAACCAAGGAAGTGAAAGACTTATTTACTGAAAACTACAAACCATTGCTGACAAATAAAATAAATAGAGAGACATTCGATGTTCATGAAGTGGAAGACATTATATTGTTATGATAACATTACCCAAAGTGATCTACAGGTTCAATGCAATCCCTATAAAAATTCCAAAGGTGCTTCTGCAGAAATAGAAAACCTCATCTTAAAATTCATGCAAAGAGGGCTTCCCTGGTGGCGCAGTGGTTGAGAGTCCACTTAACATCACTAACCAGGAAAATGTAAACCAGAACCACAATGAGATACTACTTTACACCCATAAGGGTGGCTATTACTTAAAAAATAAATAAACAAAAGCAAAAACTAACAAGTACTGGTGAGGTACCTAGAGTAGTCAAATTCATAGGGAGAGAAAGCAGAATGGTGGTTGCTAAGGGCTGGGCTTAGGGAGGAATGGGGAGTTAGTGTTTAATGGGTATAAAGTTTCAGTTTTGCAAGATGAAAGGAGTTCTGGAAATGGATGGTGGTGATGGTTGCACAATAATATGAATGTACATAATATCACTGAACTATACACCTAAAATTGGTTAAGGTAGTAAATTTTATGTATATTTTACCACAAAGAAAACCTAGAGAAAAAAAGAGCAAAAGGACTTGGATAGGTATTTGTCCAAAAAAGATGTACAAAAGGCCAGTAAGCACATGAAAAGCTGTTCAACATCACTAATCATTAGGGAAATGAAAATCAAGGCTGTAAATACCACTTCACACTCGTTAGGATGGCTATTATCTTAAAAACCAAAACCAAACAAACAAAAAACCCAGAAAATACCCAGCGTTAGCAAGAAGGTGGAGGAAGTGGAACCTTTGTGCAATGCTGGTGGGGATGTAAAATTTTGCAGCCACTGTGAAAAACAGTGTGGCAGTACCTTAAAAAATTAAATATAGAATTACTGCATGATCCAGCAGTTCCACTTCTGGGTATATACCCAAAAGAATTTAAAATAGGGACTTGAACAAGTGTTTGTACACCAATTTTTATAAGAGCATTATTCACAATAGCCAAAAGGTGGAAACAACCCAAGTGTCCATCAACAGATGAATGGGTAAGTAAAATGTGGTATTACACACAATGGAATATTATAAAGCCATAAAAGGAATGAAATTCTGATATATGTTACAAAATGGATGAACCTTGAAATATTATGTTACATGAAATAATTCAGATAGAAAGAGTAAATATATGACTACACTTGTATCATGTACCTAGAATAGGCAAATTCATAGAGACAGAAAGTAGAATAGAAACTATTAGGGGTTTGGGTACAGGGGATGGAGAGTTTCTGTTTAGAATGATGAAAAATTTCTAGAAATAAACAGTAATGATGGTCATACACATTGTGAAGGTACTAAATGCCACTCATATTTTAAAATGGTTAAAATGGTAATTTTTTCTATAGTGGTAAAAATACTGTAGTTTTACCACAGTAAAAAATATGAATGGAGAATTGTCTCCTCCTCATCTATTTTCTGGTAAAGATTGTGTAAAATTGGTGTTAATTCTTTCTTAAAGATTTGGTAGAATTCTCAAGTGAAACTATGTGAGCCTGGATATTTCTTTTTGGGAAATTTTTAAATTATGAATTCAGTTTTCTTTATCATTATGAGGCTATTCAAATTATTTCATGTTGAGTGAGCTGTGGTAGTTTGTGTTTTTTGAGGAAGTAATACATTATTTTATCTAAGTTGTCATATGTGTATGTGTTGAGTTGTTCATACTATATCCTTTATTATCCTTTTGATATCTGCAAAGTCTGTAGAAATAGCCCCTTTTGCATTCCTGATATTGGTCATTTTTATTTTTTTCCCTTTTTTCCTTTATCATTCTTCCTAGAAGTTTGTCAATTTTGCTGATCTTTTCAAAGAACCAGATCTTTGGTTCACTGATTTTTCTCTTTTGTTTTCCTGTTTTCAATTTCATTGATTTATACTCTTTACTCTTTCCTTCCTTCTGTTTCTCTTGGGTTTATTTCACTCTCTTTTTTTTCCCTAGATTCATAAAGTGGGAGCTCAGATTATTGATTTGAGACATTTACTGTTTTCTAATGTATGCATGTAGGTGGCTATAAACTTCCCTCCCAGCGCTACTGGAGCTCTGTCCAACAAATTTCGATATGTGGTATTCTCATTTTTATTCAGTTCAATGTGTTTTTTAGAAATTTCCTTTGAATCTTCCTTTCTGATTCAATGAATTATTTAGAAGGGTCTGGTGTAGTTTCCAAGTGTTTGGATCTTTTCTTGCTATCTTCTGCTATTGACTTCTAGTTTGATTCCATAGTAGTCAGAGAACACATTCTATATGATATCAGTTCTTTATATTTTTGAGATTGTTTAATGGCCCAGGATATGATCCATCTTGGTATATGTTCAATCAGCACTTGAAAAGAATGTATATCCTTGTATTGTTGGGTGGAGCGTCCTATAAATATCTATTTGATCCTGTTAGTCAATGGTGTTATTAAGTTCTCATATATTCTTGCTGACTTTCTGTTGAGTTTTCTATCAGTTCTTGAGAGAGCAGTTTTGAAGTCTCCAACTATAACTGTGGGGTTTTCTATTGCTCCTTTTAGTTCTATCAGTTTTTGCTTCACATATCTTGCAGCTCTGTTTGGTCCATACACACTTAGGATTGCTACATCTTATTGGGGGATTGACCCTTTTATCATTATACAATGTCCCTTCCTAACTGTGATAATTTTCTTTACTCTGAAGTCTATCTGGTATTAATATAGCTACTTCTGCTTTCCTTTTATTAATGTTTACAGGATATATCTTTTTTCCAATCCTTTATTTTAAACCAACCTATATATTTGAAGTGTGTTTCTTATAGACATCAAATAGTTGGGTCATGTTTTCAATACACTCTGCCAATCTGTTAATTGGTGTATTTGTACCATTTACATTTAATTTAATTATTAATATGGTAGGGCTTAAGTCTCCAACTTTATATTTTGTTTTCTGTTTTTTCTCTCTGTTTCTCATTTCTCTTTTCTTTTTCCTGCCTTTTTCTCTTTCCTGCATCTTTGGAATTTCATTTTGATTTACCTATAGTGTTTCTTAAGATATATCTTTGTACAGTTTTTGTAGGGGTCGCTCTAGTTATTATATTATATATTCATAACTTATCAAAGCCTATACGTGTTATCATTTTACTAGTTCAATACAGAAGTGTTACCTCCCTTTACATGCCTAACCCTTCTTTTTTTTTTTACAGTATAATTGTCTTAAATATTTCCTCTAATACATTTAGAACCACATCAGTGTTATAATTTTTGCTTCAATCATTAAGCAATTTAGAAAACTCAAGAGGAGAAGGAAAACCTATTATATTTACCCATGTTGCTTACCATGTTCTTCCTTTTTTCATCATTTCCTTTCTATTTAGAAAACTTCCTCTGCCTTTTTTTTTTTTTTTAGGGTAGGTCTACTGGCAACAAATTCCCTTAGTTTTTCTTCATCTGAGACTGTCTTGATTTCCCCTTCATTCCTGAAGGATATTTTTTTTACTGGGTATTGGATTCTGTTGACAGCTTTTTTCCTTCAGCACTTGTAAAATACTGTGCCACTTCCTTCTGGCCTCCATGGTTTCTGATGACAAATTCACTTTCATTCTAATTGTTTTTCCCCTAGAGTTAAGATCATTTTTCTTTGGCTGCTTCCTAGAATTTTTGTATTTAGTTTTCAGAAGTTTAATTATGATGATTCTTTCAGTACTTTTTTAGACACGTCTTT
Source organism: Lipotes vexillifer (assembly GCF_000442215.2). Lineage (NCBI taxonomy): Eukaryota > Metazoa > Chordata > Mammalia > Artiodactyla > Lipotidae > Lipotes > Lipotes vexillifer. The sequence goes on from NW_006789305.1 coordinate 583,921, forward strand.
TTTCTCCTTTCCTTCTTGGACGTCGATGACACTAATGCTAGGGTTTTTGTTACAGTCACTTAGTTTCCTGTGGCTCTGTCTACTTTTTATTTTTATTTTATTTTTTAGTCTATTTTATTTCTGTTGTTCAGATTGGGCAATTTCTATTGTTCTGTCTTTCAGTTCATTAATTCTTTCCTTGTACCCTGTATTCTGCTGTTGAGCCCATCTACTGAGCTATTTTGTTTCCATTACTGTTATTTTTCAACTCTAAAATTTCTTTTTGTTTCTTCTTTATTTATATCTTCTGTTTCTTTGGCAGGTCTTTATCTTTCTTTGATGAGCCTTTCTTTTGTTTTAAGCATGCTTGTAATTGTTTACTGAAGCATTTTAATCATGGCTACTTTAGAATCTTTGTCAGATAATCTTACACCTCTGTCATCTCAGTGTTGTCATCTATTGACTGTCTTTTACTCATTTGGTTTACAATCCTCCTGGTTCTTGGTATTACAAGTGATTTTCACATGAAACCTAGATATTTTTGTATTGTTATAAATCCCTGGATCTTAGTTAAACCTTCCCTTTTAGCTTCTCCTTTTTAAATCCATTCTGACAGGGGAAAGAGGAGGAAGGGGGTGCTGCCTCATTAGTGCCTTGCTATTGCCAAGTGGGTTCTACCTCCACCAGTTTCCTCACAGTCTCTGTTGACACCTGAAGAGAGACACCTTGGGAGAGGCTCTCCATGTGGTCTCTAATGACACTGTGGTCGGGGTGGCCTCATTACTGCTGGATGATGATGAAAGTCCTGACTCTCCACTAGGCCTCTTCTGACACTCCATCAGTGGAGTGGCATGGGGGCACTGGGTTACTGCCAGGTGGAAAGTCAGGCTCCCCACATGGTCTCTACTGACACTGCAGGGAAACCTCATTGCAGGCCAGCGGGGATGAAATTCCTAGCTCTTTACTTGACCTTCTCTCTCTCTTTTTTTTTTTTTTTTAACAGATATATGTATTTCTTTATTAGAATGCTCACAAGAATGACACATTAGCACTGCCCTTCTGATGTGACAGAGAATACATATATCTGACCCACTGACCTTCTCTTTATCACAGTCTTTGTGAGGGTGGGAATCTAGGCTCTCCACTTTGCTGGCATAGGTGGGGTTGGGGGCCATTTTTTTCTTTGGTGTTGACTGAAGTAGAGTAATTATTATCTAAAAAATTTCTGGCTTGCTGGGCTGTCCCTTTCCTGGTCCTTTGGCTAGAGAGAGCAGGATTTTGTTGGGGTTTTTTTGTCTGCACTGTTGGCATTTCCAAGTTGTTGGTTCCTTCAGTTCCATATCCATGATATATGAGGAAAAAGAACTCACCATCATGTCATTCCTCAGGTCTCAAGGTCCCTAGTGGTCTGTCTTCTCTCCATCTTTCAGAGTCTTCTTATATTTGTTTTATATATATATTGTCCAGGGTTTCTAGTTGTATTTAGTAGAAGGAATAGGGAAAAGTATGTCTACTCGATCTTCCCAGAAACAGAAGTCCTCCTTGGCTGGTGTTAATCAATTCCCTCTGTGGGAGGTTGAACGATGTTCCTATGTTCCCATTTATTGACTAAGGGCACACTCCAAACAACTCAACTGCCTGGAGCCATGGCACTACTACTGGGCTAAATCTGAGTACTGACATTTCCTGGAACCTAAATAAAATATTAACCCATGTACTCCAGCAGCACATTAAGAGAATATTCTTTGTTCAAGAAGGTTTTATTCTAAGAGCAAGGATGGCTTGAGATTAACAAATCCAAGGATATGACTGTTTCAATATGTCAAAGGAGAAAATCCATGTGATCATTCTATAAATGCAAAGATATGCAGTTGACAGAACTCAACATTCTTTCCAAAAAAAATTCTTAATAAAATAGAAGTCAATGAATACTTTCTTAAACAATTAAAAAATGTATCTCCAATCAAATCAGCATCACACTTAGTAGTGAAACATGAGAATCTCTTCCATTAAAATTAGGTCATGCATATCACCTCTATTCTTTAAACTTGTTCTGGGAATACTAGCCAATGAAGCAGGCATGAACAGGATATAAGTAACAATGTCTGGTAACTATATTCTTGTTTCCATCTCCTTCCCCTACATTGTTTCTCCGGAGTTGACATTAACTATAGGATTGCTTAGTTCATTCCCTAACCTCAACAGTTTTTTGGCTTTCTTTCACTCCCTGTGCTTCATCATTCAAGTGATAGGAGTTATGATATTAGGGTTATGTCTTATATACTTTGTATTCCTAATGTTGTGGAAACAGTAGGTCCTCAGTGAATATTTTCAGATTCATAATACAAAAATGAGATATTAAAAATTAAATTAATTTGTATATGTTACATACACCCTGGAAGGTAAACCAATAATTTTGTCTTATTTGCTCAGAATCTAATACTTTGTGATTATACAGTAAATATTTGACATCAATTTTTGTGATGAGATCAAAATCACGTATCTAGAATGCTCAATATTTTTAAATTAGAATTTGGTCAAATCATAATTGTTTTCATACCTAACATTTTCAGCTAGGAATCCTTTAGCTATTCTAAAATATTCACAAAATTTGATGATACATAAGCAATCAAAATGAGGCTAGAGTAACCTGAAAAATCACATCAGTACTCAACTATAATTTCATTTTGTAATTGTCACTCTCACTTCTAAATTGCCACACAACTGTTTAAACCATGGAAACAGAATATATGCTTACCCTTTAACCCACTCCTATTGTTTCTAAATTTAGCTGAAAATGGTATGCAATAGGTTAACCAAGAGATTAATTTTCTAAGTTAAAGTACTTCAATTAAATTGTCCTCCACAGGAGATTTATAGTGCAGCCCCATGCACACCTGACACTCCAGTTTAGTTGTGATGATAAAGTATAAGTTGTCCTGCAACTAATCTGAAATCCCTTGACCAACATCAAACATGAAAAAAACTGTTTTACAAAATTTCAAATTTAAAATGTACCTCTGTTCCAGAGTGTTTATCCCTGATAACATCCAACTGTCTCTTAAATAGTTCTAATGCAGCATTGTAGACCAGTTCATACTGTTCCTGAAGAGCATTGCAAACCGGAACAAACAAAAACAAAAACTTGGTGAACTAACCAGATTTCAGGAATATAAACACCAATCAAATCATAGTATAGCAGATCTGAAACACTAGTTTAATTACAGTGCCTTACGTCTGTGTAGCCCATGTCAGATTTCAAAGCATTTTTAGGCTGCTAGAAACAGCTAACTATTTTATCTACCTCTAGCTAATATACAATGACCTTGCAGCATGCTTTTTATGCTCTAACCCCACTTTCTTACTTATCTCTCCTTCCACCATAATCTCTCTAATTCTGTTTTCCTTGCTCACACTTTAAAATCTTTATTTCAGGAACTTCCTTGGTGGTCCAGTAGTTAAGACTCTGTGCTTCCATTGCAAGGGGAACGGGTTTGATGCCTGGCTGGGGAACTAAGATCCCACATGCCATGGAGCCAAAAAATAATTGTTTTTTATTCCATCCTGGATGCATTTTTTTTTTTTTTGTAATTCACCTCTTGCGGGAAAAGGTAGATAGACGTGGTTGATGGCTAAATAGATAGCTTCAAGATGTATTATTTAACATGGCTCACAATCGATCTATAAAGTAGCTAGGTTGTTATCCCTGTTTACAATTTGTCCGAGATCATTCAGAAGTAATTTCCATGTCTTTGGTTAGAACCTCAATCTTTTGACTCTTACTTTAGTGCACTTATATCAAGCTGCTGAAATTCTGTCTTAGCAAAGATACCAAAAAAAGTAGACCCCTAAATAGAGTTTGGAAATCTATGGTTATAAAGGGATTTCACTGTAGAGAAATGAGACCTCTACAAGGTTCATGGGTTTTTACCACTCTGTTTTTGCCTCTGTACCTGCTTGAGCACTTGATTTTGGATCTACTTTTCATCTGAATGGGCTTATTCAGGGTCTTCTATGACACTTCACACAATCTTATACAAACAAAATATAATTTTTTCCAAAAATAATCGTAGCAGGAGAACAATGCAGAGTCTATATCACCCAACACAGCCATTGGTACACTCTTCAATTTTTTTAAGACGAGAGAAAAATCAGACAGGAAGCACCCATCTGGTTACAGTGTTATCTATCTCCTGGCTAGAGCAGTGTCATAAAAAGCAGCTTTCGCTGGTAGACTTGTTCAAATAGTTGTTGATAATGCCAAAATGTGAAGGCTAACTTAAAATTGTTTCAGCTGTCTTCCAACTCTTAAAAGTAGGTCTGAAATGGACTTTTTCTGAAATGGAGTATGGCTTTATTTATTGATTCAGTATTATAATTTAATGTTATACAACTAGGTTGCATACTTCCTGGAATCTTTATACATCTACATGGATCGGCCTTCTTTTAAGTCTGACAGCACTAAACCAGCCAATACTTTCATTTCACATAAACTTTCCCCCCTACACGTTGAATATAGAAAACACCTACAGGCAACAGATGAAAAAGAATTCTTTTTTTCCACTAACGATTAGTGGAAAACCTGTGTGGGCCAAACAGAAGCTTTATATTATAATAGCTCATAATTTTTTCCCCTCGATTTACAACTTCTAGATGAAAATATCTGAACTGCCATTGTCAATTGTTTTACTTCTAAACTTATGTGCAAGTTCATTTGTAAGTGCTTTAAGCACTTTAATTTCTTGCTGTTTAAGCAATACAAAGTAGTTCTAACAAATTATGCAAAAATGCCTCTGACCTAATAAATACCTATAAATGTTTGATGAAAGAATGAATGGGTGAATGTTAAACTCTATCTTAAAGATGGAGACCATTTAGAAATATAAGTAAAATTATTGGTGTAGAAATATGGGTGGAATTAATACTGTAGAAAGTGAGAGATTTGGGCTGGGAATGTTTTACCTAGGAGGTAGAACGTGAGCTGGAGAAGAGAGAACAGGGGAAAAGCATTTCCAATGGAAATGGAAACCTGGGGTAGGTTAAAATACTGTGATACATATATAATCACATATATAGTATGATTGTAATTATGGGGTTTTTGGTAATATTTTTTAATATGCAAAGAATAAAGACCAGGAGAAACTATAGAAAAATAGTAACAGTGGCTCCCTCTAGGCGACAGGATTATGGATGATTTTTTTAAATTTTTTATCATTTTCTAAAATGAGCATATAGACTTCATTCTGCAGATTCTGTTACTACCTCCTGAAGAAGAAATTACAGATCTCTGATTTTCTATGGTTTCAGAAATGAAGTGCCACTACAAAATTTCAAGTTAACCTGACCCAGCTATTTCTTTCTAATAAGTCAAACAGCTTGTTGAATTTTTTCAACATCCTTTGTAAGAAATATTATATTGTTTTCTTAATATTTTCTGAACGGGCTATAAAATATAAGGAATGAAAGGAATTTGGCCCAGAGCAAGGGATACAGGAAAAATATTGGGATATTCAGAGTTAGAGGAAATGGAAATGGACTAAAACCCTTGATAGTAAAGTAGTCAGCTGTTTTTGGATGCCTTATTATTATTAAACAGAGAGACGACAGTCCATACCTGAGTTTGAACTAATGAAGGCCTCTGTGTTCGCATTTCCTGGATCAGACTAAAAACACTGAAGTTCTCAGGAATTATCTACCAAATAAAAGGAAAAAATATCTTACTCCTTTATTGCTATCTAGAAAAAGGAATGCAGTTTTTAAACTAATGGGGTTTCTCATCACTTGCACCATGATTTAGAGCCTACAAAATACGGAAGAAACTCTTCGAAATTATTTCAAATGGGGTGATCAAATGTCTGAAGTTAAAAATATGAGGGAGAAATCTCAGTAGGTAAGTATGAGAGTTTAATGAACTAAAAGAAGTTTGCAAATAGGTCTAAAGCCCATATTTTAAACTTCTCATTTCTTGTTAGACTTAAAAAAAAATTTACGGATTGGAACACAAAATTTGCAGTAAATTGAGTTAATCTGCTAAAGGAGCGTGTCTAAAGGAAGGGTAACTGTGATTCAGAGCTGTGGTTCTCAAAACTGCTTCTCTCCAGAGCACCTGAAGAGCTTGCTGGGCTGTCCCTTCCCGCCCCCCACAAGAGTTTTTGCTCAGTTCATCCGAGGTGGGGCCCCAAATTTTGCATTTCTAACAAGTTCTCGGGTGATACTGAAGCTTCTTGTCTGGGGACCACATTTTGAGACCACCAACTTAGGAACTAAATTAATCATCTGACAAAGCAAATCTACAAGTGAATATTCTAGAAAAGATGAATGGTGGAGATAGATGTTTTGCAGAACCAAACAATTTCTAAGTCTAAAAGTAGCAAGGTTAAGAAAATGGCAAGTGCCTGTTGCGAGAAACTCACCCCGTCTTTTAGTAACATCCACATATAATCAATAGCACAGATAACACCAGTCCTTCCACAACCAGCACTGAAATGAAAGATCACAGTAGCATGTATATTTGCAGAGAGTGGATCTTTGACAGTAGCTGGAAAATTTCACTGGCAGATTTGAGGAAGAAGAAATCTAGAGCCCATGAAACTTTCTAAACCCCACCATTTCTCAGAACATACTTCAATTGCCACATGCTACACCGAGCCTCAGGACAGATCCTAGGCAACTTCTCACAGCAAAAAGTCTCTAGAGCTGTGCTGTCCACAAGTAATTTATCAGAAAAGATATTAATTTAATGCTCAGGTTGAATTTATTATAGTTTCTGCTATTGACTTTTCTCTTTCAATCATTCTAATTTTAAGCTTCATTCCTTTCTGACTGACTGGAAGAAGTGAGCCTAGAAGTAGGAGCCTACATCTTATGCAGACTTTAAATTCCAACAAAGTCAGTCTTCCTTCAGTTAAAGCAGGAGTCTTGGCCAGACGGTGACATTTGGTTTATTCTGGGTAGAAGGTTCATCCAACAGCATCATACCTGCAGTGAATGCATATGGGAACACTGTTATCCTCTTGGTAACAACGTACATCCCAGATGAGCTCAAGAATAGGGTCTATAGATGAAGGCACATCGTGGTCTGGCCAGTTCTTATAATGGAACTGGTAGATGGTTCGAGTTTCCTATAAAAATAGCCAGAATAAAAGGAGAGTTCAAGATTAGGGCTTCACCTCATTCTATCACAAGATTACTCTGACCTACAAAGTACCATCTATCTATATATTTTTTGCAGTTTATGGAGATTTCTTCCCTATAGGCCTCTGGGACCATATGGCCTCTAAGAACAATTACAAGTAATTTCAGGTCACTTACTATTGGCCTGTCTCTATCTGCCCCACTCACAAGAGAATGCAGATATGAAAATGGTCCACATCAGAACTCCCCAACTGGTGTGCCTCAAATGGGTCACAGGTGCGCTGATGTACTAATCCCTTCGCCTTAGAGAAACCAAGCAGCTTGAGCTCTCGAGTTGGTTCCCAGCCTCTACACACTGTACACAGCCTCTATTCATCCTAGAAATATTGTCATTTCATATTGTGCCATTGGTGTGGAGTAGGTTGGGGAACACAGATTACACCAAAGGTCTCTTTTGGTTATGATGATTTATCCAGAACATCAAAGGCCCTACCACTTCCTATTATCTTATGCCCAGACCGCATCACATACATATAGATTTACTTGCCTGATCTCTGTAGGCTTTGAGGTTACTTCTGGTGTTCTATACTTACACAATTGAACTTGACTTGTAGAGTCCTGATTGTATAATCAGATTTTTTATTTTGAGCTTCCTAAGAAGTAAATTAAAATATTAGTTATTTCAAAGACTAATATTCAAAGACTACTCTCTATAAAGTAGGTCCTGGAGCATTTGCTCAGCCATAATGGAAATAGACATCATACTTACACAGGATATGGAGAAAGGGCCAAGTTGCAGCTGCATTTCTCCTGGCTCAGCCCAGTAGCGCTCACATTTTTTCTGTTGCACAAAGCAGAATGTAGTGATTTCCCTCCATATATGCTAATCTTTTCTGGGTAAGAAAACCCCCTCCCTCATTCAGAAGCAAATTCAGCTGTATCCTTCCGCTTAGGTTAGGAATTTCTAACCCCCTTGGGCTTCAACCCATGTCTGGATTCTCCAAAGATGGGAAAACAAACACTAAAGGATATACAAATTGCAGACTTCCTGGAAGTCGGACAAAGTAGAAATAGGGATCTGACATTTTCAGTGTTTCAAAAGGATTAAAACAAAGCCTCACAAGCTAACTGAAACCCCAAGTTCCCTTGGTTTTAACTGGAATTGTATCAACTCAGAATGGCAACAGTAGGTTTGAAGAGCATTGTTCAATAGAAATATAATATGACCTACATATGTTATTAAAATTTTTCTAAGAGCCACATTCAAAAATGTAAAAAGGTGGAATTAATTTTAATTAATTTTAATAATATATTTTACTTAGCCAAATACATCAAAAATTTTTTCAACATGTACTCAATATAAAACTCAAATATCAATATAGATATTTGACATTTTTAAACTGTCATCAATATCTAGTATGTATTTTATATTCACAACACATTTCAATCAATATGCTAAACTTTAACTGGAAATATTTAATTTCCATTTAGATTTCATAAAATTTATGGTTGAAAAAGATTCACATACCCAAGTTGTTCCAAACAAGGTTTTCCAATAACTGAATTGAATATCAGTCTTTAAATTTAAATTCATTAAAATAAAATAGAGTTCCTCAGTCACACCAGCCATATTTCAAGTGTTCACTAGCCACACGTGGCTAGTAAAGGCCATTCTGGGCAGCACAAAAGAAGCTCTGACTGGCAGTTTAAAATATCTGATTAAAAACAACAGGAAAATGAATTGTTACTTTAAAAAGTATACCTTATTTTTATTTTAAAACACAGAGTCTACTGGGAAAATGGGCAAAAGAGGTTCTCAGAGGTTTAAAAAAAGTTTTTTAAAAAAACCTTGAGAGTCATTTGGCAATCCCAAACTGAAAACTAGGAAGATAAGCATAAATGATTACCAAGTCACTTAAGTTAAGGAAAGTTCTGCTACCAAGTCTCCCCCTTCTTTTTCTTCTTTCCTTTACCTTTAGGTTTACTAGAAAGTAACTCACCTTCCCCATTTCAAACTCCATGCATGCCATAACAATGATCTGGGGGGATGAAATACATGGAAACTTAAACACTGATATAGTTTAAAAAAGCAGCTAATACATGGGTCCCAGAGTCAAAAAGTGTTATTTATTCTTTTATTGTTTTATAACCAAAAAAGAAATCCTAATAGATTATAAAATGTTGCTCCTACCCTTCCTTCTCTCTGTCCTCACTTCCCTTTTCTCTATTCAAATCAGTCAATTCTTGTTAACAAATGAGACTGTCAAGTTGAGAACTTTTATTTTCTTGAACAATAGTGACATTGTGATTTTGACTAAAAGGTGACTGAACACCAAAATTCTAGTGACTGACCCCAAAAAGCACTGATTTTAATGTACATAGGAAACTTCAGTCACATATCCTGACACCCTACCCCCTTCATCCCTAAAAACTAGAGAATAATAGTAACAAAAGTAACTCTGCACTAACCAGGGCTCTGTATTCCCAAATCATCCGCCAGAAGTCCAGGACAGTTGTAGGCAAAGGTCCCTGGGTGGCAATATAAGCCTTGGGTCCCAAAACTCCCTAAAGGGGAACAGAAATTACATGGGGTCACTACAAATAATATACTCTCCTTCTTGTCCAGTATCCCTCCCTCCCCCCTCTACCCCATTTTTTTAGGTACCTAGAGAAATATGGAATATTGGATGTACCTTAATGAAGTTGGCATTGATGTAGCTGGAATCCTCATCAGAGGTTATCATGGACAGCTCTACTCGACTGTGGTCATCTATAATATAAAAGAAAGACAGACTAATTAAGAGGGTCTGGTTAGAGGGCTTTCTGTAAGTCAGTAAGTAGCACTGTGAATAGTGGATGCTCATTAGTGTTTGAAGACTGAATGAATGAACGAATGTTCTTTTGTAGTCATATACAGTACAACTAATTTGTCAAAGCCACGGTCTAGGATTAGGAACAGCAGCCAATGGGTAAAAAGAGATAAGATGATTGAATTTGAGAGAAGGTACAAGTTTAAAGGGAGAAATGAAACTTACAGGGCAAGATATCCTTGTATCTGTTTTTCTTGATATTCTTGGGCCTCTCAGCCTCAGTTGTGGGATAGGTTTTATCTGCCTTATACTTGGTGGATAGTCTTTTCAGCGTCTGTAATAAAATTACAGTGATTAAATCAAATCATCATAGAGAAAAGAGGTAAGAAGCATCTCCAGAGAGCTTTCCTTCCCCACTGTCCAAACATTCCACTTCAGCTGTTTTCGTATCCTCTAGGGCTGGTTGCATTCAGAACAGAGCCTCAGAGCATAAGGACAACAGAGTTTAGTGACATTTGGAGAAGTGAAAAGGTCACACTTAATGCAGCTGAGTTGCAAATAGCTAAAACTTAGAGGTAAAACCAGTGAATATTTAAAAAATAACATCTTCTGAACACACCCTGTGTTCCACCCAAAGAGTCAGATATTAAAAGTTTGACTTACTTTCTTTACAGCTATTACAGGGCTATTTTAAACTACACTGAGGTAGTCTAGAACCTGAGGTGGGGCTTAACCTGTACCGTGATCTGCACCCCATGACTTAGTCAATGGCAGTCACTGGAGGTGGGTGGGCATCTGCATTGTTAACCAGCTCTGGGGTTTATTCTGATGTATATTTTTGAGTTGGATAAACTAGGGTTTGAATTCTGACTCCCACAGTTACTGGCTGAATGAAGCTGGGCAAGTTATTTAATCTTTCTGTGTCTCAGTTGCTTTTTTAAGTAAAATGGGGGGAAGTTACCTTAGAGTTGTGGGTGAATTAAGTGAGTTATCATATGTAAAGCACTGGTACAGAGTACGTGTTTAATAAAGAAAAGGTATTGTTACTATATAATACAATAAATGAATAAAATTATTCTCACTTGCCAACATTATAGTATAGAGCAAAATTTCAGGTCAGGGTAAATGATAGCTCCTCTTTAGCTCGTTCTGATAAATCAACCTTGCCCTAGATTTCAACTCCCTTATCATTCGAAGAAACTGCATTTAGTAGATCCGACCTTTATCGACCCTTACTCAATTTGAGAAAGATAAGGGAAAAACATGTCTGATAGCTAATAAATATTTATTGAACTGAACTACGGAAAATAATTTTCATTATTTGCCCACTATTTAATAGTGACTTGGTCGCAAGAAGATCATTAATTACTTCCTAGTGGTCAGATGCCTCAGCATCTTCTCAGTCTTCATTCTCTTTAACTTAACTTCCTTCTTGAAATTCCTTCCTCCCTTTGCCCTTATTAGTCTACATTATTTTGGTTCTCCTCTTTCTTCTCTGACTTCTCTTTCC
>NW_006789305.1:595363-595968 GCF_000442215.2 Lipotes vexillifer
TCTTTCCCTCTTCTCATTCTTTCTTACTGCCTCTATGTCTGCTTCTATCTTCTAATTGTGAATTATCCAAGGTTCCAAAGTTAAGTCCTCAACTCTCTGCTCTTCTCACTAAATACATTTGCTCAGAGATATCATCTCTTATAGAAGGCATACCAGTTTTTTAAAATTTATTTACCTAATTCAAATTGAATTATACTTCCAACTCCTATCAGATAACTCTCAAATTTCTTCATTAAGATTTGACTATTAAGTGCCATTCCTGAATTTCCAACCATACTCTAGACATTTCCACCTGGGTGTCTTACTTCAGCCTCAAACTCAGCACATCTAAAACGAAAATTATCACCGTCCCTACAGTTAATGCCAATGGCACTATCTTTACTGCAGGCAACCATACTCTAGAAACTGAGAGTTACTTTAGGTTCCCCACTTCCCACAATTCCCACCTCTAACTCAGTCAGCAAGTGTAACTGATTCTTCCCATGCAATATTTTGCATCAGCTTTCCTTCCTATGCCCCTATAGATACTTTAATTCAGGCCCTTTCCCTTAAAGCTTGAACTGTTACAGTTGCTTCTTACTCATCTGCATACTTTTCTCTTTCCC
>NW_006789305.1:595978-597932 GCF_000442215.2 Lipotes vexillifer
TCAAATCCATTAGGCATAATTATGCTAACTTGATCTTACTAAAGTATTGCTTTTCTTCTCTCTCTCATGCTAAAAGCTACTTCAGTGAATCCCCCTTGCTACCAGGAAAAAGTCAAAACTCCTTAGTCGGGTACTTAAGATTCTCCCCAGTTGGACCCAAGCTAATTTCCCCATATTTGCTACTGTCCCACAATTATGAGCCTTCCAAAGATGGATTTCTAAGTTCTTTCAAGATTGTACAAACTGAGGTCACTGACAATTATATGTAACATTGCTTGTTTAAAACTGTGGGTCCGGGCTTCCCTGGTCCGCAGTGGTTGAGAGTCCGCCTGCCGATGCAGGGGACAAGGGTTCGTGCCCCGGTCTGGGAAGATCCCATGTGCTGCGGAGCGGCTGGGCCCATGAGCCATGGCCGCTGAGCCTGAGCGTCCGGAGCCTGTGCTCCGCAACGGGAGAGGCCACAACAGTGAGAGGCCCGCGTACCGCAAAAAAAAAAAAAAAACTAAAAGTAGGGGTCCCTTTTCCTTTCTTATAAATATATACCTGGTACTGTTTTTGCTTTTCTCACCCATAATTATGATCTATTTTGTTCCACAGGGTAAACTAATAGAGAGAAATAAGGAAATAGAAAAAGAACTTTTCTCATGTGACTGGCAACAAGAAAAACTTTAAAAGAAGGGAATTGTTAATTATTTTACTTAGTTGTTTATATTTCATATAGAGTTTTTGCATAATTAGGATGTGTGTCTATCTGTAGGAGTTTACTTAAGGACACTCATAACTAAGTCATAAAAAAAAAATGGGTGAGGAAGGGAGAGCCTAAAATAAAGGAATGATGACACAGAGAGACAGAGAGATTAAAGAGGTAGTTGAGAATAGAAATTTGTTCCAACAAATCATCTAAACTCATTAGATTTCAAAATTAGCTCAGGATAACCTGATAACTGAGTCTGCAAGGAGAGAAAAAAAGTTGGGGTCATGAAAGATTTGTTAACTGGGAGTCTAAAATACAAAGAATTATCAAATATCTAGAATCTAATTAAAGTGATACTTTCCAAATAATAAATAGATCATTAATTATTATAACAATTCAAAGTATAGGAGTGTAAGGTTTTACCAACTAGGGATGACAAATGGAACAGACAGCCACTGCCTGTTTGTCTGCTGGACCACAAATGCCAGCATGTATTGTTCTAATGACCATTTTTTTTCTGTTTCTAGAGTTAGATCAGACACAGGCAACCTATTTAAAAACAGGTATACAGTTAGTTCTTAAATCCTAATTTCTTACCATGGTTTGAATTCTTGTGGGTTTTCAGAATTGGATTTAGGAGGAGAGATGCTGAAATGATCATTATACAGCATATTTTTACACCAAGATGGATGTAAGTGGACTAGTTTGGAAATTTAAGGATGTGGCACAAATACATGAAAGAATATTAATTATTTCCAGTTTGTATCAATTTCCAAATTATACAAATTTTTCAGCTCTCTCTGCTCTTGTGCACCTTCAGAATAATTTTCAGGTTGCCATTGATTCCAGTGTGGCTGAAAAGATGTCAACTCCCAGAGCAGTTCATTCTAAAAATTTCCAGAACAAAGCCTCGTGCATACTCCCTGTTACACTGTTTTTATCTCTTTTGCTTTGCTTGGTGGGGAATGCTTTCCAGGGAGAATGCCATAGGCAAAGCTCTTTTTGAAAGATATGCCTAAATTAATTGGGTAAAATTTCACAGATAAAAGGTGTGTGTGTGTGTGTGTGTGTGTGTGTGTGTGTTTAACCTATGTTTGTTTAACTGCCTTCACTGCCACCTTCAACAATAGGAGAGAATGGCTTTTTATTTCCTACTCTGTTCCTTCTCCCAGAGTTATCTGGCTGGATGACAAATGGGGACATTCTTTTAGCAGAACATCACACAGGAAATGCCTGCAGAATTGTTAATTTGGAAAGAGT
>NW_006789305.1:597942-648090 GCF_000442215.2 Lipotes vexillifer
AGATTTTTTTTTTCAGATATCTTACCTAGAGGTCAAACCACTGTGAAGATCTTTTTCTCATTCCCCTTCTCTCCCTGCTAGACCCCCCAGGCTCCAACACCCCAACAGAGAAAAAATCAGAGCCAACTTAGGACAGAGAACTGATAAACCTCACCAGAAAAAGAGAAACTCTGAGGGTAGGAACCAAAAGGGTATAGAAGAGAAAGTAGGGCTATGGGGGTGGGCTGGGATTGGGGGAGAAAGGATGGGTTAAAGGGAGAAAGTATTTCTCTACCAACCACCAAGTGGGTGTGAGTTCCCTAGAGGCAGCACCAACAAGAACAATTGGGGAATAAGGAAAAGTTGCTGAGGGAATAAAGAAAAGGGGCCTCCTGAGCCCCTGATAAGTTGGCATGTATGAGAAACCAGATTCTGTTCATGCTTGATAAGCTAACAGTAAGATGATTTGGTTTATGGGCTATGCTACCCCTTTCCTTTCAAGACAGGAAAACAAAACTGAGGTCCTGGCCATGAACCTCTAGGAATCAGGACTGAACCTATTGAATGTTCATCTTATTGACTAGAAAAGTAATTACTAGTAAATGAACTAAGGTCACTCCCAAAAGAGAACAGAAAGGAAAAAGAACCACAATACCTTTGCCTTGGAGGACTACACTATTGTATAGAAAACAGCATAAGTTACATTTGGGTGTGGGAAAAATCAGTCTTGGCCGTCCTGTGCCAGGCGGAAGAGGGGACTCAAAGCTGGGCTGTCTCCAGAGTTTCTTAAGATAGTTCCTCAATGCCTTACAACTGCAGGTCAGTACTACCTATTCCAAGCCTCCAACAGGATAGAGAAAGCATGAATGCGAAGAAACGGAATTAGGAGCTCAGGCCTCTACATCCAGTAAACAAGGGTACCACTAGTAGGAACGCGGGACAAGACTGAACTGGCCCTGAGTGTGCATACAATCATCTCCAGCTAGACAGGCAAACTCATGGGGATTGGGCGGCCACCCAATAGTCAGGTAAGTGAGCGGGTGGGTAGCGATAGCTAAACTGGGGTGAGTAAACCAAGAGGTTCAGCTTTAGATAAATACAATGTGAGGATATGGCAAGACATGTATTTGAAATGTATTTTAAATATTCTGTGAATAACTGAAAATGTGGGCCTGGGTGGTCCCTAGTGAAAGACTGGAGACGCAGTTGGGAGAAATTAGCTTTAGAGGTAATGTGATATATTTATTCCAGTGGAAGCAGCAAAAAACTACACCTTAATGGGCACAAAAGTCAGGAAATGCTGATAAGTATGTTCAAGTGATAGGCTGATTCACATAAATGAGTCATTTCAATTTGACAGATGTTTGGGCACTTGCTAGGCAGGAGGTACTGTGTTCGTGACTGCTTGGCTAGTGTTGTTACCATAAATAAATATAGAACTAGGATGTATCTAGATCTTCTCTATAGAACTAAGATGTATCCAGGTCTTCTCTGGTCTGTGATAAGTCTCCAGAAGTTGCTATAATACCAATCTGACTTCTAGTGCATTATAAACCGTCATTAGTACTTGACCTTCACAACTGGATGCCTTCTTTCTATTAGGGTTCATTGAATCCTTCATATTTAATAAATATGTCTTTGTATTTAATTAATACGATATTTACCTTTTCTACAAAAGCACCTCATCTCCAGGAAACATAAAATTCCTTTTTTTTTTGGCTTTTTATTATTTAAATGGATTCCAACAACACTAAAGGAAAAATTTTGATATAGATTTTTAAATAAAAAAGTAATGCATATTTTTTAATAGTGCATATTAACTGGAGAAATTTTAGAATATAGAGAACACAGAAAAGATGATTAAAAATCACCTATAGTCCCACTACTCAGTTAATCATTCTTAATATTTTGAAATATTACATTCCAACTTTTATCTATACATGTGTAATGAAGATGGAATCACACTGCATATAGGCTTTTGTAACTTGCTCTCTTTACTTATCAATTTGTATTATTCTGCATAATTTTTAATGGTGGCAGAGTATTCTATTGTATGAGGTGCAACATGAGTTACTTAACCTGCTCCTTTATACTATTGGACATTTAAGTTGCTTCCAATCTTCCTAAACAATAATTATGAACAATATTACAATAGGTGGCCAAAATCTATATAAATATCTTTCATTATTTCCTTCAGATGAATTTTTTGGAGTGATCAAAGAACTTGCTCATTTTAAAGGCTTTTGATCCATATTACTAAATACATATCAGAACCCGTATACAAATTTTGCCTCCAGAAAGTTATACCAGCAATGTATGAGACTGGTATACCAGCAATGTAGGAGACTGCATATTTCTGAATGCCATTCAACATTAGGATTATAATGTTTTAAGTATAGGTGCATTTGATAAGTAAAGTGTTATTAGTGATATTTTTGTTATTTGTATTTCCCTTTGTGGTTTCTTCACTCCAAAACATTTTTTAGAAGGAAGAAAATACACCATACTAAAATTACCCTACCTACATGAAGCTGTGTTCATATCTCTGTATTCATATCCAGCCTTTGAACAAATACATATAGACATCCAATGAGTTCATATATGCATATTTAGCACACTTGTCATTAGCTAAGCTCTCGCTTTTTCTACACAATTCGTACTTTTACACATGCTTTCTAAATCAAGATGCCTCAACTACCTCCAACGTAGGAAAGAAAAAAAAACATCTAAGGAGTTTTAAACATAAAGACATGCAGCAAATTGACCAGCATAAAAACACATAACCAAGCCTTAACCCATATGTAATACAGTGGCTAAAATGTACATGTCATAAAACCACAATCGGTTGCTGTAGTTGACCAAAGTGAATACCTATTCCTCTGTAAATTATCATCAATCGGATAAAAAAAAATACACTAATGGAAGAGGATGGCCCTCATTAAGCTTAGAAGAAGGAAAGTAAAGTCCCTAGTGTTGTCCAGAAAAGAGTGGTGGCCACCAGCCTGAGGGTTCAAACAGGGAGATGAAGACTTCATACCATCACAGTTGAGGCCATTAAAATCACTATGCTCGGACTTCCCTGGTGGTGCAGTGGTTGAGAGTCCACCTGCCGATGCAGGGGACGTGGGTTCGTGCCCCGGTCCGGGAAGATCCCACATGCCGCGGAGCGGATAGGCCCGTGAGCCATGGCCGCTAAGCCTGTGCGTCCGGAGCCTGTGCTCCACAACGGGAGAGGCCACAGCAGTGAGAGGCCCGCGTACCGCAAAAAAAAAAAAAAAAAAAAAAAATCACTATGCTCTTCAAGCAACTTTCTGATTATCATTGGCTTCTCATGTAAGTTTCTCTCCAAATTTAGAGAATATGCTGGCCAGCCAATGTAAACTTCTACTCTGTTTGATAGTGATTTTTCTCTGCCCAAAATTAATAAATTGGTATTCTTGTTTCTGGTGAATTTCTTTTGTTGTTGTTGTTGTTTTGTGGTACACGGGCTTCTCACTGCTGTGGCCTCTCCCGTTGCGGAGCACAGACTCTGGATGCTCAGGCCCAGCGGCCATGGCTCACGGGCCCAGTCGTTCCGCGGCATGTGGGATCTTACCGGACCGGGGCACGAACCCGTGTCCCCTGCATCGGCAGGCGGACTCTCAACAACTGCGCCACCAGGGAAGCCCTCTGGCGAATTTCTTATGTGTTTGCCTGATCCTGATCACTCTCAGCATACTGACAAAATTGAATTTTTAGATCAACAAAGATAAAGTCGAGACGCGGGACTATGGTGATCCAAAATAGTTAATACCACCCTAAGTGACTGCTTGGCCTCTCTCCATGTACTCTGTGATCACAATAGTAATTGCATATATTGAACCTTGACAGAATTCATAAAAATAATTAGAAAGAATTAAGACCCAGCTACATGCAACCAAATGAATTTTAGAAACACAATGTAGAGTGAAAGAAGGAAGATATTAAAAATGTGTATATAACATGATTTTATTTACATAGAATTCAAAAACACGTAAAATTAATCTCTTTTGCTTAGTGATACATATGCCTTGAAGCTATGCTGAAAAACAAAGAAAAATATAATCTCATGATAGTGTTTACGTCTAGTCAGGTGGGTGTTGTGATCTGGAAGGACACCCAAGGGATTTCTGGGGTGTGATCTGGAAGGGCACCTAAGGGATTTCTGGGGTGTGATCTGGAAGGACACCCAAGGGATTTCTGGGGTGTGAGCAATGTTCTACTTCTTGATCTGAGTGATGCTTATATAGATGCCTGCTTTATTACTAATTGTTAAATTGTATGTTTGCGTTTAAAGCACTTTTCTGTGTATATGTTATATTCTATGATTTTTTTAAGTTTAAGAAGTTAAGACCAATGGATAAATTGGAAGCAACAGAGTGGGGTGGCGGGAGGGAACCAAGAGCACAAGCTCAAAAGTTAAACAGATTTATTTCAAATCTGAGTTCTACCATTTATGAAATCCATGACCTTAGGTAAGTTGTTTAATTTCTCTGACCCTCAGTGTCTACTACACAGAAATACTATGCTGGACGCTGAGGATATCAAGATAAGAACTAAATCTGAGCCTTGCCTTTGTGGAGCTACAATCCGATGGGAAAGCAGACATTAATCAAATCATCAGACAAATAAATGTAAAACTGGAACGGTAATGAGTGCTATGAATACCTTCAATTCAGCTGGGGTGAGGTTGGGGGACGAAGAAACTTTTACAAAATGATACATGGTGCTGAGAACTTACTCGATATATTTAGGGAGGTCAAGGAAGGCTTCTCTGGGAAAGCGACCACCAAACTGTTATCTGAAGAATTATGAAGTGTTAACTAGGTGAAGAGGATTGTGGGGGAATATTCAAGGTAGAGGTAACAGCATGTGTGCAAAGTCCTGTGGCAGAGGAAGCATGACAAGGACAAGAAAATGAACATGCTGTAAGAAGCTGGAGAAGCACTCAGCTGCTGGTCCGTGTGGGACTTTGTTAGCCACTCATTATAAAGGGCTCTTTGGGAATTAGATGAGGTTCTGTTCATGAAGCACTCAAGCACAGAGTCTGGAACATGGTTCCATGACTAGCTATTGTGGAAAGTACATGAACCGAAAGTTCATATGAGGAAATGCAGATTGAAAATAGTCAGGGAAAATTTTCAGGCTCAGAAATAAAATAAATCAAATTAACATAACAAAGTACAATTTTACACTAATTAAATTAGAAAAATAAAACATGCTATGATTTTGCTTGATGCAGTTTAAGTATAGTGGCTAAGAGGCTTTGGAATCAAACATACCGGAGTTTCAAATCCTGGTTTTGCCACTTCATGGGTAAAATGAAGATAATGCTTTCCTCTTGGGTTTATTGTAGTGATTAAGATCATATATGGTAAACCACTTAGATTGCCTAGGATATGATAAGCAGTCAAAAATTTTACCTATTACTATCTTTTTCAGATATTAAATTGAGACTATCAAGGTGGTAAAGAAGATGATAAATTCAGATATAGCAAGTTTTAAAAACTCTGTTGGAAATATATTTGGCAAAACTTAACCAATTAGATGCTAATACTCTTTGGTCCAGGAATAATAACACTTGTGCGGATCTAGCCCCAGGATATAATCCCAAAGGAAGGGGGAAACCACATGGACAAACATTCATTGCAGTTTTATGAATAATCAGGAAAAATGAGAAATAACCTCAATTTCCAAAAATAGAGAAATAATTAAATTATTTGGGTGCCTACTACATGTCAGGCATTTTATATATTCATTCTTTTATCTTCACAGCAATTCTGCAAAGTGAATATTATTTGTTACCACTTTTTAGTTACTTTGTTCAAGGTCACATAGCTAATTATAGGCAGAAGGAAAATTTAAACCCAGATTTATACGATTCCAAAGTTGTTACAAGTACAGATGGTAAAGCAAGACTGCCGGAACTGGAAACTCAGTTCCACCACTTACTGGTTATGTGACCCTGAGTGAGTCAGTTAACTTCTCTGTGTCTCATTTTCCTCATCCATAAAATGGAAATAATAACAGTGCCTTCCTCAACAGATTAAATGAGTTGACATACAAAAGGGTTTAGAACAGTTTCTATAAGAGATATAGAAGTGTTAGCTATTACTTTGATTATTATATTTTCATCATACTATCCTGCATTAAAAGTCATTAATATCGATTTTAACCAACATGATAGTTTTGTTACAATGCTAAGTGAAAATATGAGAATACAAAATTTTAGCTATGCTTATAACTACAGTAATATAAAAGGCATCCTATCAATATAAATGGACAAAAACTAGAATTTCTACACCCCCCAAAACTGTATTTGTTGGGATGTTGGTACTATGGTGAATTTATTTTATTTTACCTTGCAATAATATTATTTTATAAAAAAAAAAACAATAAGCCTTTATTTTTTAAAAGTACTTTAAGAAATTTTCAGTAGCGTGGTTGCACACTGCTATTTCTGCTGTATAGAAACTATGCTAACTAGAGACTTACCCACATGCTAGGCCCTTTGAGTGACTACGGTTAGTGGCTTAAGCAAGACATTATTGCATAGGGATTAATTTCACAGGCTCTGATATGACAGATCCAGGCTAAATTTCATGTCTATGGCTGAACAGCTGAGTGAGCTTAGACCAATTATTTACCCTCTCAGAGCCTCAGTTTCCTTATCTGTAAGTCAGAGATCAGAACTACCTCATAGGGTTTTTTGTTTTGGGTTTTTTTTTTTTTGCGGTACGCGGGCCTCTCACTGTTGTGGCCTCTCCCGTTGCGGAGCACAGGCTCCGGACGCGCAGGCTCAGCGGCCATGGCTCACGGGCCCAGCCACTCCGAGGCATGTGGGATCTTCCCGGACTGGGGCACGAACCCGTGTTCCCTGCATCGGCAGGCGGACTCTCAACCGCTGCACCACCAGAGAAGCCCTAGGGGTTTTTTTAATGAGTAATAAATAAGATAATGAATGTGATGCTTCCTTGACACCCCACCAAGACTATCACAGTTATAATTAAATATTTAATAGAGTAATTGGTTGTTTAATGTCTGTCTCTCTAAGACGTCCTCTAATGTCTTAGAAGATAAGCTCCACCAAAGCATGGAGCATTGCACTGCAGAACCAGCATCTAGCACAATGCTTTGCACATAGTAAGCACTCAATAAATATTTGAATGAATGCATGAAAACCTTATAGGAGTGGTCAGTGGCAGTTTCAACTACAGAAGGATTATTGAGTTTAGTCTTGGAATGGGGAAAAGACCAAAGCAGCATGGCATTGGCTCTAGCTGTCATAGTAGGGCTTTGTGCTCTGCACAAAGATACTTGGCCAAGGGGGAAATGAGGACTGAAATCTAAGCCATGGACTCAGTGGGGGGCAGGGTGTACAGAATGTCTACCTGTAAGTAGAGATGACTTTTGATAATTCCCACAGAGGCACCACCATTCAGGCCCGCAGTGGCCTTGTGTCACAGAATCAGCCCTCAAACCTCAGAAACATCAAATCCTGGGAGAAGATATTAAGGGCTGAAGGTGGAATGTGGTATATGACCAGGTGGAAAGCCTTCCAGTTTAAGGGTAGTATTCACCTTGTCCAAGCAAGTAGCCTGGCCTCATTCACTGCTCCCCAACTCCCCCAAAGCTACTCTCTCTGGTATTTCAGCTGAACCTTTAGGTGGGGCTGAGGGAAAGACTCTGTTTTTCCACTGGAGGACATGAGTCAGTGAACAGTGAGGTTCCACTTAATCACCACCCAAAAAGAAGGTCCTTAGAATCAAGAGCTAGAAAAGCAAGGAAGTGATTAATATAAAAGTCAGATAGTGATCATTCCTCGGCAGGGCAGGACAGGGTGGGTGTGGGGATGAGGACCTGATGGGAAAGGGACATGTAGAGGTCTTCTGGGGCTGACAATGTTCTATCCCTTGACCTGGGTGATGGCTGCTTTACAGTTATACTTACATTTTATGTACTTTTCTCAATGCGTATTATAGCTCACAGTTTTAAACAGCTGGAAAAAATACAAACTATAAAAGGTTTTTAAGCAGGGAAAAAATAACCAGATCTGTAGTATTAAAAGATCACTTGGGTGTTAAACAGAAAATTGATTGAAGGTGGGGCAAGGCTAGAGGCAGAGAAAACAGGAGATGAGGTAGCTGCTATATTTTGGTGAAAGACTATAATGACTGAGCTAAGAAAAGGTAAAATATTAGGGATGTAGTCTATATTATTTTTAAAAACACAACCAAAGTAACAGAGGCTGCCACTGCCCCCTCACCTCACTTTTTACCTCTCTGCATTGGGGGAATTTGGCTCAGGAGATATAGCCCAGGGGAAGGCACATGTCTAAGACACATAGGCCAGGCTTTCTACCTTCCCTCCCTCCCTGCTAACTCTACTCAGAAGGACTAAGACTGCCTGGCTAGTGGCAACTAGAGTGCATTTTTCATGACACCACGGCATTATCCAAGTTGAGCTGACACAGGGGTTTCTACCATAATATGCAATCACTCAATCATAACATCTAATCACTCGGGACTTTACAGAGTGTTTTCACATCTACTATCTGGTACCAGAATGTTAGCTCCATGAGGGCAAAAAGGTTCTTATTTTGTTCACTGCTATACCCTCAGTGCCTAAAACTAAACTTGGTACATAGAAGGTGCCCAATAAATATTACTGAATGAATGACCACATTTAAGTATTATTATTATTGATATTTAGTCATCACAATAATCTTGTTCAGAGAGGTAGGAAATTCATTATGATCCCCATTTCAGAAGTCAGGAAACAGAGACTTGGTGAGATTAAGGAACATGGCAAGTAGTTGATAATTTGGTTGATGACACTGTCATGATTTAATTTCAGATTTTATATTTAAATTCCCTTATTTTTCCCATTTCCTCATAGCTGAAAAGGTAAAGTTTGAAGTTCTTATAACTCTGAAACACCAGCTGGAAGTATTCCCAAATACATGATAGGTACTGTCAGACATCCTACATCATCTGATGTGCTGGGTTATAGGATGAGTGAGTCCTACCCAGCTGCCACTGCATCAGTAAGCACCGTTCCCCCAGAGGAGATGCAGTGTTCCTCTGGGTAATCAAATCCAGTTGACCCCAAGCTACCTTGTGCTTATGTTTCTTTCCATCCCTCACTTTTCTCTACTCCCCATCCTAGCCATTCCACCCCTCCAAGCAAAAGAAGATTAAGGAAACCCTGTTATTGCAAACACTCATGTTCTCATACTTTTTTCTTCATAAAAAAAAAGAAAAAAGAAATATGGCAGAAAGTAGTTTCGGTGCTCTTCAAGAGTTTTTGTTATCCAAATGGAACCCACGGGAGGCTAAAAGCATAAAAAGTTAATCTTGGTCTCTTTCTTCTTGATATTAATTAAAATTAGCCTAAACCACAACTCAGATACCTGGGAATTCCAGATATTCAATAAATATTAGATTTATACAACTGGAATTATGTATATCATCTGTAGGATTCCTAGTCAAACTCTAAGAACTAGCAAACAAAATATTTAAAACTATATTTTGGAGAGAACATCTAAAATACACAAAAACCACTTAGAGAAGTTAAACTTTTAGGTTGTCTTCTTCCCCTGAAAGGTCAGTTTATCCCAAGAGCAAGTTGGTCTAGGAGAGTTGGACCACTGTCATCAAACAGTCTATGTAACTATCCTGAGAATGTCACACATAGGACTTACCAGAAATTCATTGGCAAACTCCTCTTTGTTACTTTTCTTGTTTTGGGCCTCATCCAGGAACTTCTGCAGAATCTCTCTTTGGTCCATGCTGCAGGGCAAGACAGACAGTCTACAGGTGGTTTAAGGAAGGGCATATTAGATGTGTGTCATGGCCGAGACAGCACTGAGAAGCCACTGCTGCCACCTGAGCAGAGCATGTTGAAGGTTGTGGTTTACTGACTTCATCTCAAGCCCTAGAGGAAATTAGTACGTAACCAGACTCTGTGGTCACACAACAAAGCCAGCACCTCACTCCTGGGCCCTAGCGCCTTCCTTGTCAAGAAAGGAACCTGGTTGCAATTCAAGTTTTTAACAAACAAGAGGCTAGCCAGAATGTAATGTGTGTGTGGGCTGCTTAGCTCTGAGACTATTCCACTCCATCGCCCTTAAGCAAAGTTCACAATTTTTCTTGCTTCCTAGAGAAAAGGCAGAATTACAGGTCTCATGGATGGTTCTGCCTCTCCCCGTATCCCCAATGAGCACAAAGGCCCTGTTGACACCTTCTGTTTCCTCATGTCCCAAATGAACTCTGTAAAAGTTCATTTAGGCCCAGTTTGGAGACACTGTTTGGAGTTAAGACATCTTCTAAAAGGTTTCTTGTCAGTGTGATCGGTGGCAAACTTCTGTTCATCAGAGAAGGCATTTTTATTTAGAACTTTTGATTCTGCCATATAGACTTAACTCTCTTTTGGATGAAGCAAAGTCAGCCGCTTCTGAGAGTCTGGGTTTCTCCCAGAGCTGGGGAAGTGCTAACCTCCATTAAGGGAAGTGTGACTTCAGGACCCCACCCCCACCTTCCAGTACTTTTTGAGCTTCATTTGGGTTCTGGATATAAAGACTGAGAGCACTTGGTCTATATGGGATCCAGGGGCACGGTGGCCCCCAAGAAGAGCACCTGACCCGGAATCTGGCATAAAATCCCCTGTATGTAATGCTAGTAAAATATGGAGGAACAGAAAAAGAGTAAAATCAACCACCTAGCTGGCAACAATACACCTTTTTTTTTTTTTTTTTTTTTTTTTTTTTTTTTTGCTGCTCTTTATTATAAACAAAACAAACTAAAGGGTTTAAAGCCCATACTCCTCACTGTTGTGGCCTCTCCCATTGCGGAGCACAGGCTCCGGACGCGCAGGCTCAGCGGCCATGGCTCACGGGCCCAGCCGCTCTGAGGCATGTGGAATCCTCCCGGACCGGGGCACAAACCCGTGTGCCCTGCATTGTCAGGCGGACTCTCAACCGCTGCGCCACCAGGGAAGCCCCAACAATACACCTTTTAGGGCAGAAAGCCCGAAGAACTATTTCTAGAG
Source organism: Lipotes vexillifer (assembly GCF_000442215.2). Lineage (NCBI taxonomy): Eukaryota > Metazoa > Chordata > Mammalia > Artiodactyla > Lipotidae > Lipotes > Lipotes vexillifer. The sequence goes on from NW_006789305.1 coordinate 608,989, forward strand.
AAGGTATTTCTCCTCTTCAACCAAAGCCTCAGGAAAGCCCATTGTTTCTGGAAGCCACACTGTGCATGTAGCATTTGGGCCCTGATAGGGAGGCTGTTCTAGAAAAAGCTTCCAAATCTCAGCTTGCATAAGTTCCCTCCTCAATGGGTACAAACCTACCCAAGCGTGTCTCATTTGGTGTCAGAACGAGACAAAAATCAGCATAATATCTCTGTTCGAGGACAGAAGTTCAATAAATATGAGAACAAAATTAGTCTGAGATAGTCATGAAGAAAATTTGGAAATGTGCTGTTAGAACTTCCTCTATTTGCTATTAGCAATCCTTTCTGTTTTGCAACATTATTCAAACTTCCTTTAGGAAATGATTCTGAACACTCTTTGGCTGCATCTACTTTATTGAACCTTACCACAGGGAAGGAAAGGTCATGAGGTATCTTGCTTATAGGCAGTGTGAAGCCAATGAAGAATTTCAATCCCGATCCACATAATAAATTAAAATGAACCATATCCTCAACAATATTTGATGAGAGTAGAATAGTAGTTCTCAAACTATTCCTAACTATCATTAAATTTAGGAGAATTTCTTGCTGCTCTAAATAATGCAATTTAATTTGGCTTTTTTAAAGCACAAAATATGGGAAAAAATTTTTAAAGACAAAATTTCAAGTTCACAATAACCAAAACCATGTAAAAGTACACACATTGTTAAATGAAGACTAAAAGATGCAAAAAAGAATCAATTGCAGAAGGGTTGGGATTAAGGATTTTTTTTAAGTTCTTCTTTTAAAATTATTATGCCATTTTTAATTAGAAAAAAACCTACAATGAACCATTAATTTGTTCAACAAATTTATTGAGTACCCCCTGAATGCTAAGTACTATGTTAGGGGATGCATATACAATAATGAACAAGCCAGAACATGGTGAAAAACACTCTTAACCAGTTTATAAAGCATCTCAGAACTAAGATATAGACTTAATTACTGATAAAAATTAAAATATTCCAAACTTATTTGCAAAGTAGCAAAGCATAACCCTAGAAGGAAAGTGATTTTCTATATTTGGACAACTAAAAGACATACAGTTTCATAATCTGTCACCTTAGAATGTCTTCACTTCCATCAAAACAAGAAATTTACTAGTGAATAAACAAAAAGATAGCTAATAAAGTAAAATTCAAGTCTACTTTCCTCAAGCCTATATTTCAGAACAATCTCTCTCTAAGTTTATTCTCAACTTAGGGAGGGATAAGATGGAGATAGATATTAGGTAAGAAAGAAAAACTTGCTGAGATCCAACATATGAGGATCTGAAAATAGTGTCTTAGCAGAAGTGCAGATCTTCTTTAAAAGCGAGCAGCAATGCTTAGGATTCTGTTCCACTCTAAACCCAAAAGATATAGAAATACCGTGAAATAACCAAACCTCAAAAACCCACTTAGCTGAAAGGCCATTTCCTGAGCAGACGACTCAAGCAAGCAAAAAACAAACTGAGGGTGAAAACAAAACACTTGTTTTATGTTTAATTACCACTTAATTTTTCACACTTCTTTCTACAGATACTGGAGGACAATAGGAGCATAATTCTTTTTTTTTTTTTACATCTTTATTGGAGTATAATTGCTTTACAATGGTGTGTTAGTTTCTGCTCCATAACAAAGCGAATCAGCCATACATATACACATGCTCCCATATCTCTTCCCTCTTGCGTCTCCCTCCCTCCCCCCCTCCCTATCCCACCCCTCCAGGCAGTCACAAAGCACCAAGCTGATCTCCCTGTGCTATGCGGCTGCTTCCCACTAGCTATCTACCTTACGTTTGGTAGTGTATATATGACCATGCCTCTCTTTCGCTTTGTCACAGCTTACCCTTCCCCTTCCCCATATCCTCAAGTCCGTTCTCCAGTAGGTCTGTGTCTTTATTCCTGTCTTACCCCTAGGTTCTTCAAGACATTTTTTTTTCTTAAATTCCATATATATGTGTTAGCATACGGTATTTGTCTTTCTCTTTCTTTTTGATGAAGATTCTGTTGACTCATTTGTATCTTGTGGGAAGATCAAGAGCTGGGGAAGGGAAACAAGTCATTCAGCAAAGACTAGCAAAAACCTAAAAGAACTGAAGAATTTACAGTGAACCATTTAAACCAGTCTGACATAAACCCTAAGTGAACACAACAATTCCATGCAGTAAAAGACTCATAAACACTTTATCAGAACCATCAAGGGTGAGTTCTACTGGAAAGTAAAACTAGTACCTAAAGAGGAGTGAGGAAGGAACATCTCACTGCTTCCTCATCTGGCTATGGTGTTTGTTCAGGAGGAAGATGACAACAGGGAGGAGTGCTGATTACACCGTCACCTGTTTCAGCAAGAGGCGAATGTGCCAGTTTAAGAGGAAAGATCAGTGTCACGGAGGTTGGAAGTTCGATGACAAAAAATCTTTAACCAAAAAGAACGCAGGGGGACTATTAGGACAACATAAACTAGTTAGTAGGAACGACATTCAATTTTCTCAATTTTCTCTTCTTCCTGCGGAGGCACATTTTACCCTTGGAAAGCCACTTACCAATCTTTGCTTCAGTTTCACTACTCCTGCCTTCCCCTATGTCCCCACGGTCACTGATTTGATGTGGCCTTTGTGTATTATCCGTGAAAGAGTCAGTGCTTTGTAAGCATCCTCTTGGTTACCAAGGGCTCTTGGTCCTTTCTCTTCAATGACTCTCAAATTCAACCTGTCTTTTCCGTTCCCATGCTAACCACCATCCCCATTTCACAGCTGGATTCGTGCAGCGATAAGCTCTTAGTCATCTTCCTATCTATGTACCTTCCAGTCTAGTCTCTCCTGGTAACTAAGGCTGGATAAAAGTTCTTAAGAACTTTTTTCTTTGGCCACTTCTTGGCATTTCCCCAATTTTCACCAGGATAAAGCCATAAAAGCTAGTTACTCTTTTCTTCAAAAATCCTGCGCCTAACTCCATCTCACTATGACCTGAATCCCTTCAATACAAATATTTATATTCAGCTATAGAAGTTTTCTTAGTTTCTTCACATGTTCATTGTCTCTCGTAAGTTTATATAAAAGAGGAATTTATTCAAAAGAAAGCATATAAAATGCCCCCCCACAGTTTTAAGCTTATCCAGGGCAGTGACAGTGACTTCTATACATTTGTGTAACCCACAGCGCTTCACATGGTTTTGAGCATACCTAAAATGGCTCTACTGTGATAAATAACTATTATGGTTAGGCCTTGGTGTGAGAGCCACTCTGACTCACTCCATCAGTTACTCCAGGTCTCCCGCCTGGCACAGTCTCTGCTCATCTCTGGCTGGGCACCTTTGCTATGCCAGGAGCAGATGGTCCTTTCCTACAAGGAGGACTAGGAACCTGGCAAACAATACTTCCCTGAATGCTGCTGCCCAAGCAGCAGGGCTATTATTACAAAAGGAATGGTGCTGTTACTGAAGCAGAGCCCATCCCCAAAGGGCTGCAATGGCCGGGAAAAAAATGACCTCCTTTATCTCCAGAATCGACTGCTTGTCCTTTTAGAAATGGACACAGAGGAGGCTTATAAAACACTTCTAACACAGCTGGTTTGCTTTGCTCATGTTTTCACATCATCCACAACAGGAAAATCCCCTACCCATTTTCCAATCGGCTTCTTGTCACTACAGCATTCTGAGACCTCATCAGGCTCTTCAATCCACCCGTCATGAGCTTCATAGTCAGCTTCCCACATACCACACAGGGAATCACACTCTGCCTTTGGTTTCAGAAACAGTCCTCAAGAGGCAAAGGTCAACTGATATTTGCAATTGAAGCAATTTACTTTTTTTCTTTTTTTTTTTTTAAATAGAGAGTTGGAGCTTTTAGTGAGGCTTGGCGTCTTGTTCAAAATATAATCAAACCTGAAGTCTCATCTTTCATTTGATTGTTTATTTAGTTTTCCTGCATGTGTTCATTTAATGAATATTTATGAGGTCTGTACACATGCAAGAGAATGGGGAAGAGGGGAGATACAGTAGTGAACAACAAATTGCCCTCATTCAAGGATCCTTTATTCTAGCAGGGAAGCTAAGTAAACAAAAAACTATAATTGAAGACCATTTGTGATAAGACCATAAATGTGGTGCAACCAAAATTATGAGAAGGCAGTCAGGGTCAGGGTCAGAGTCAGAAAAACAAAAAAACGAGAAGGCAAAGATCACTTCTTACTTGGATTATCTGGATAGTCTTCATGGAGGAATTGACATTTGAGTTGGGTCTTTTTTTTTTTTAGGTTTAATATTAATTTATTAATAGGGAATTCTATGTATTTTTATATCACAAATATTTAAAAATACTTCAACAACTGTATTTCCATATATTTTGCTTTCTTTTTAATCCTTATGCCTTTATCTTTACACTTTAAAATTTTAATTTATTTTTCCCCAAACAAAATATAAAAGGACTCATCTCATGGAATGATTAGAATGCTAAAGTAGGAAACACAGTTTAAGTTTGTAACACAGTGTGAGTGTTGAAAGAAGCTATTCACTAAAGCTCCACTCCACTTTTGTTTTTTGTTTGTTTGTTTTTTTGTTTGGTTTTTTTGTTTGTTTGTTTGTTTTGGTTCGCGGGCCTCTCACTGCTGTGGCCTCTCCCGTTGCGGAGCACAGGCTCCGGACGCGCAGGCCCAGCGGCCATGGCCCAAGGGCCCAGCCGCCCCGCGGCACGTGGGATCCTCCCGGACCGGGGCACGAACCTGTATCCCCTGCATCGTCAGGCGGACTCTCAACCACTGTGCCACCAGGGAAGCCCTGTTTTTTTGTTTTGTTTTGTTTTTTTAATTAATTTTTATTAGAGTATAGTTGCTTTACAATGTTGTGTTAGTTTCTACTGTAAAGCAAAGTGAATCAGCTGTACGTATACATATATCCCCTCTTTTTTGGATTTCCTTCACATTTAGGTCACCACAGAGCACTGAGTAGAGTTCCCTGAGCTATACAGTAGGTTCTCATTAGTTATCTATTTTATACATTATATCAACAGTGTATATATGTCAACTCCAATCTCCCAATTAATTCCGCCCCCTCCCTTCCGTCCTTGGTATCCATACGTTTGTTCTCTGTCTGTGTCTCTGTTTCTGTTTTGCAAATAAGATCATCTGTGCCATTTTTCTAGATTCCACATATATGCGTTAATACATGATATTTGTTTTTCTCTTTCTGACTTACTTCACTCTGTATGACAGTCTCTAGGTCCATCCACATCTCTACCAATGACCCAATTTCATTCCTTTTTATGGCTGAGTAATATTCCATACAATGTGATGTATCACATCTTCTTTATCCATTCCTGTTGATGGACATTTAGGTTGAGTTCATGTCCTGGCTATTGTAAATAGTGCTTCAGTGAACACCGGGGTACATGCGTCTTTTAGAATTATGGCTTTCTCTGGGTATATGCCCAGTAGTGGGATTGCTGGGTCATATGGTAGTTCTATTTTTAATTTCTTAAGGAAGCTCCATACTGTTCTCCATAGTGGCTGTATCAATTTACATTTCCACCAACAGTACAAGAGAGTTCCCTTTTCTCCACACCCTCTCCAGCATTTATTGTTTCTAGATTTTTAAATGGTGGCCATTCTGACAGGTGTGAGGTGATACCTCATTGTAGTTTTGATTTGAATTTCTCTAATAATTAGTGATGTTGAGCATTGTTTCATGAGTTTGTTGGCCATCTGTAGGTCTTCTTTGGAGAAAAGTCTATTTGGGTCTTCTGCCCATTTTTTGATTGGGTTGTTTGTTTTTTGGATATTGAGCTGTGTGAGCTGTGTGTATATTTTGGAGATTAATCCTTTGTCCATTGCTTCATTTGCAAATATTTTCTCCCATTCTGGGGGCTGTCTTTTTGTCTTGTTTACGGTTTCCTTTGCTGTGCAAAAGCTTTTAAGTTTCATTAGGTCCCATTTGTTAATTTTTGTTTTTATTTTAATTACTCTAAGAGGTGGGTCAAAAAAGATCTTGCTGTGATTTATGTCAAAGAGTGTTCTGCCTATGTTTTCCTCTAAGAGTTTTATAGTGTCTGGCCTTACATTCAGGTCTTTAATGCATTTTGAGTTTATTTTTCTGAATGGTGTTAGAGAGTGTTCTAATTTCATCCTTTTACATGTAGCTGTCCAGTTTTCCCAGCACCACTTATTGAAGAGGCTGTCTCTTCTCCATTGTATATTCTTGCCTCCTTTGTCATAGATTAGGTGACCATATGTGTGTGGGTTTATCTCTGGGCTTTCTATCCTGTTCCATTGATCTATATTTCTGTTTTTGTGCCAGCACCATATTGTCTTGATTACTGTAGCTTTGTAGTATAGTCTGAAGTCAGGGAGCCTGATTCTTCCAGCTCCATTTTTCTTTCTCAAGATTGCTTAGGCTATTCGGGGTCTTTTGTGCTTCTAAACAAATTGTAAAGTTTTCTGTTCTAGCTCCATGAAAGATGCCATTGGTAGTTTGATAAGGATTGCATTGAATCTGTAGATTGCTTTGGGTAGTATAGTCATTTTCACAATATTGATTCTTCCAATCCAAGAACACAGTATATCTCTCCATCTGTTTGTGTCATCTTTGATTTCTTTCATCAGCATCTTACAGTTTTCTGCATACAGGTATTTTGCCTCCTTAGATAGGTTTATTCCTAGGTATTTTATTCTTTCTTGTTGCAATGGTAAATGGGATTGTTTCCTTAATTTCTCTTTCTGATCTTTCATTGTTAGTGTATAGGAATGCAAAGAGATTTCTGTGATTAATTTTGTATCCTGCGACTTTACTAAATTCACTGATTGGCTCCAGTAGTTTTCTGGTGGCATATTTAGGATTTTCTGTGTATAGTATCATGTCATCTGCAAAGAGTGACAGTTTTACTTCTTCTTTTCCGATTTGGATTCTTTTTATTTCTTTTTCTTCTCTGATTGCTGTGGCTAAGACTTCCAAGACTGTATTGAATAATAGTGGTGAGAGTGGACACCCTTGTCTTGTTCCTGATCTTAGAGGAAATGCTTTCAGTTTTTCACCATTGAGAATGATGTTTGCTGTGGGTTTGTCATATATGGCCTTTATTATGTTGCGGTAGGTTCCCTCTATGCCCACTTTCTAGAGAGTTTTTATCATAAATGGGTGTTGAATTTTGTCGAAAGCTTTTTCTGCACCTACTGGGATGATCATGTGGTTTTTTTTTTTTAATTTACTTATTTTTGGTTGCATTGCATCTTTGTTGCTGCACATGGGCCTTCTCTAATTGCAGCGAGTGGGGCCTACTCTTTGTTGTGGAGCACAGGCTCTAGGCACACGGGCTTTAGTAGCTGTGGCAAGTGGGCTCAGTAGTTGTGGCTCACAGGCTGTAGAGCACAGGCTTAGTAGTTGTGGTGCACGGGCTTAGTTGCTATGCAGCATGTGGGATCTTCTGGGACCAGGGCTTGAACCTGTGTCCCCTGCATTGGCAGATGGATTCTTAACTACTGTGCCACCAGGGAAGTCAGATCGTGTGGTTTTTATTCTTCAATTTATTAATATGGTGTCTCACATTGATTGATTTGCGTATATTGAAGAATCCTTGCATCCCTGGGATAAATCCCACTTGATCGTGGTGTATGATGCTTTTAATGTGTTGTTGGATTTGGTTTGCTAGTATTTCATTGAGGATTTTTGCGTCTATGTTCATCAGTGATATTGGTCTGTAATTTTCTTTTTTTGTGATATCTTTGTCTGGTTTTTGTATCAGGGTGATGGTGGCCTCATAGAATGCATTTGGGAGTGTTCCTCCATCTGCAATTTTTTGGAAGAGCTTGAGAAGGATAGGTGTTAGCTCTTCTCTAAATGTTTGATAGAATATGTCTGTGAAGCCGTCTGGTCCTGGACTTTTGATTGCTGGGAAATTTTTTTTTAAAGGACTCAACTCTTCGTTTTTTTGTTTTTTGTTTTCTTATTTTTGGCTGCATTGGGTCTTCATTTAGAGAAAGCGCAGGCTTTCTCTAGTTGCGGCTAGTGGGGCTATTCTTCATTGTGGTGTGCGGGTTTCTCATTGCGGTGGCTTCTCTTGTTGCAAGCACAGGCTCTAGGCATGCCAGCTTCAGTAGTTGCAGCATGCAGTCTCAGTAGTTGTGACATGTGGGACCTAGAGCATGCCAGCTTCAGTAGTTGCAGTGTGTGGGCTCAGTAGTTGTGGTGCACAGGCTCAAAGGTGCATGGGCTTCAGTAGCTGTGGCTCGTGGGCTCAGTAGTTGTGATGCATGGGCTCTAGGAACAGGCTCCACGGGCTGTTACGGGCTTAGTTGCTCCACGGCATGTGGGATCTTCCTGGCCCAGGGATTCAACCCGTGTCCCCTGAATTGGCAGGTGAATTCTCAATGACTGCATCACCAGGGAAGTCCCTGCTGGAAGATTTTTAATCAGTTTCAATTGCATTACTTGTGATTGGTCTGTTTATATTTTCTATTTCTTCCTGGTTCAGTCTTGGAAGGCTGTACTTTTCTTAGAATTTGTCTATTTCTTCCAGGTTGTCCATTTTATTGGCATATAGTTGCTCATTGTATTCTCTTATGATCCTTTGTATTTCTGTGGTGTCAGTTGTAACTTCTCCTTTTTCATTTCTAACTTTATTGATTTGAGTCCTCTCCCCTTTTTTTCCTGATGAGTCTGGCTAAAGGTTTATCAATTTTGTTTACCTTCTCAAAGAAACAGCTTTTAGTTATATTGACATTTACTGTTGTTTTCTTTGTTTCAATTTCATTTATTTCTGCTCTGATGTTTATGATTTCTTTCCTCCTACTAATTTTTTTGTTGTTCTTCTTCTTTCTCTAGTTGTTTTAGGTGTAAGGTTAGGTTGTTTGAGATTTTTCTTGTTTCTTGAGGTAGGATTGTATTGCTATAAACTTCCCTCTTAGAATTGCTTTTGCTGCATCCCATAGGTTTTGGGTTGTCGTGTTTTCATTGTCATTTGTTTCTAGGTATTTTTTTATTTCCTCTTTGATTCCTTCAGTGATGTCTCGGTTATTTAGTAGCATATTGTTTAGCCTCCATGTGTTTGCGTTTTTTTTTTTTTTTTTTTTTTTCCTTGCGTTATGCGGGCCTCTCACTGTTGTGGCCTCTCCCATTTGCGGAGCACAGGCTCCGGACGCGCAGGCTCAGTGGCCATGGCTCACGGGCCCAGCCGCTCCGCGGCATGTGGGATCTTCCCGAAACGGGGCACGAACCCGCGTCTCCTGCATCGGCAGGCGGACTCTCAAGCACTGCGCCCCCAGGGAAGCCCGTGTTTGCGTTTTTTACAGTTTTTTTTTTTTTTTTTTCTGTAATTGATTTCTAATCTCCTAGTGTTCAGAAAATATGCTTGATATGACTTCAGTTTTCTTAAGTTTACCAAGGCTTGATCTGTGACAGAAGATGTGATCTATCCTGAAGAATGTTCTGTGTGCACTTAAGAAAGTGTATTCTGCTGTTTTTGGATGGAATGTACTATAAATGTCAGTGAAGTCCATCTTGTTTAATGTGTCATTTAAAGCTTGTGTTTCCTTATTTGTTTTCATTTTGGATGATCTGTTCATTGGTGAAAGTGGGGTGTTAAAGTCTCCTACTATGATTGTGTTACTGTCGATTTCCCCTTTTATGGCTGTTAGCATTCGCCTTATGTATTGAGGTGCTCCTATGTCGGGTGCATAATATTTACAATTGTTATATCTTCTTCTTGGATTGATCCCTTGATCATTATGTAGTGTCCTTCTTTGCCTCTTGTAATAGTCTTTATTTTAAAGTCTATTTTGTCTGATACGAGAATTGCTACTCCAGCTTTCCTTTGATTTCCATTTGCATGGAATATCTTTTTCTATCCCCTCACTTTCAGTCTGTATGTGTCCCTAGGTCTGAAGTCAGTCTCTTGTAGACAGCTTATATATGGGTCTTGTTTTTGTATCCATTCAGCCAGTCTGTGTCTTTTGGTTGGAGCATTTAATCCATTTATATTTAAGGTAATTGTCAATATGTATGTTCCTATTATCATTTTCTTAATTGTTTTGGGTTTGTTTTTGTAGATCTTTTTCCTTCTCTTGTGTTTCCCAACTAGATAAGTTCCTTTAGCATTTGTTGTAAAGCTGGTTTGGTGGTGCTGAATTCTCTTAGCTTTTGCTTGTCTGTAAAGCTTTTTATTTCCCTGTTGAATCTGAATTAGATCCTTGCTGGGTAGAGTAATCTTGGTTGTAGGTTTTTCCCTTTCATCACTTTGAATATATCCTGCCACTCTATTCTGGCCTGCAGAGTTTCTGGTGAAAAATCAGTGATTACCTTATGGGGATTCCCTTGTATGTTATTTGTTGCTTTTCCCTTGCTGCTTTTAATATTTTTTCTTTGTATTTAATTTTTGTTAGTTTAATTAATATGTGTCTCAGCATGTTTCTCCTTGGGTTTAACTTGTATGGGACTCTCTGTGCTTCCTGAACTTGGGTGGCTATTTCCTTTCCCATGTTAGGGAAGTTTTCGACTATAATCTTAGAGACAGGTCTCTCAGATTGTCTTCATTTCTTTTCATTCTTTTTTCTTCATTTTGCTCCGTGGCAGTTATTTCCACTATTCTATCTTCCAGTTCATTTATCTGTTCTTCTGCCTCAGTTATTCTGGTATTGATTCCTTCCACTGTATTTTTAATTTCAGTTATTGTGCTGTTCATCACTGTTTGTTTGCTCTTTAGTTCTTCTAGGTCCTTGTTAAACATTTCTTGTATTTTCTCAATCTGTGCCTCCATTCTATTTCCAAGATCCTGGATCATCTTTATTACCATTACTCTGAATTCTTTTTCAGGTAGACTGCCTATTTCCTCTTCATTTATTTGGTCTTGTCAGTTTTTACCTTGCTCCTTCGTCTGCAACATATTTCCCTGTCTTCTCATTTTGTCTAACTTACTGTTTTTGATGTCTCCTTCCCACAGACTTCAATGTCATTGTTCCTCTTGCTTCTGGTGTCTGCCCCCGGTGGTTGAGGTTGGTCCAGTGGATTGTGTAGGTTTCCTGGTGCCTGTGCTCTGGTGGGTGGAGCTGGATCTTGTCCTTCTGATGGGCCGGGCCACATCAGGTGGTGTGTCTTGGTGGGTCTGTGAGCTTAATATGACTTTAGGCCTGTCTGCTGATGGGTGGGTTTGTGTTCCTGTCTTGCTTGTTGTTTGGCATGAGGCATCCAACACTGGAGCCTGCAGGCAGTTAGGTGGGTACAGGTCTTGGAGTTGAGATGGAGACTTCCTGGAGAGCTGTTGCTGATTAATATTCCCTGGGGCCAGGAATTCTCTGGCAGTCCAGCGTCCTGGACTTGGGTGGTCCCACCCCAGAGGCTCAGGCCCAACCCCTGGCTAGGGAACCAAGAGGCTGCAAGCTGCAAGGCAAAAAAATAAATAAAATAAGGTGGGGGGAAGAAAACAGACTAACAAAACCCAAGACAAATAGCAAAGACAAAAACAAACAAACAGTAACAACAACAGTTTAAAAAAAAGAAAACAAAGGAACAAATAAAACCCAAGACAAATGGTAAAAGCAAAACCAAACAAAAACAAAAACTAGAAGCACACACACATACAAAAAAAGAAACAAAAACAAAGAAAACAAAAAACAAGAGAAAACCAGACAAATAAGAGAACCCAAAAACGAGATCAACCAATTAAAAACAAAACTAACAAAAACAAAAAACAAGAAACAAAACAAAAGCAAATGCACACACACACAAAAAGCAAAGAAAACATAAAACAAACACAAAAATGATTTTTAAAAGATTAAAAACAAAACATAACAAGGAAAAAACAGAAAACACCAAAAAAGAAAAGTAAAAGCAGAAAAGTAAAAAACGTAATAAAAAAATTTTAATAAAAAATAAAATAATAATTTTAAAAAACAGAACAAAACATTAAAAAAAATAGTAATAATAATATTTTCCTGGGGTCTCAGCTGTCAGTGTCCCCCACCATGAGTCACAGCCAACCTCCACTTCCTTAGGAGGCCTCCAGTACCTCTGGGTAGGTCTCTGGACCCACTCTGGGCACTGTGTCAGTAGTTCAGACTCTGACCTGGCCCAACTGTCGCTTGTATTTGCCCCCAGTCTCAGTTGTGGGAACACTCACTGTCCATTCAGATATTTCATATATGCAGGGTTTACTAAGCTGATTGCGGGGATTTAATCTGTGACTTGTGCAGCTGCATGTAAAGATTTTCATTCCTCTTCCTTAGTTGTCCCGCCCCTGGGGCTCAGCTGTGGTTTTAGTCCCAGCTCTGCACATGCGCCACCCACAGGGGTCTGCTCCTGAAGCTGCCCTGGAGCGCTCAGGTTTGCCCTGGTGACGACAAGATGTAGAGGTGGCATGGCTGCTGGGGTTGTGGGAGCCCCGGCGGCGACAGGTGCACAGGGTTTGGGGGGTTGGCAGCTGTGAGAGATCCAGTCCTGTCAGTGAGGAGGTGCCCGGGGAAGCCGGTGGCCATGGACATGAGAGATCTGGCCCTAGTAGGAGCCTTTCCCAGCACTTAGTGGCCATTGTGAGAGGATCAGCCCTGGCAGAGGCCCTTCCTAGTGCCCGGGGGCAGGCACAAGAAAGCCAGCCACAGTAGGGGCTTCTCCTAGCACCTGGTGGCAGCTGTGTGCGTGCAGCCTCGGTGGGGACCTTTCCTAGCACTTGGGGGGACAGGGGGTGGTGCATGGGGAGAGAGAAGCTGCAATGGTGGCTCCACCCCCTGCGTCACTCAACAGTGGCACCTGGCTTCTGTGGCAGTCCAGGTTTCCTCCATAAGCATTCCGGTTGCAATTGCCTCCCTCCCGCCCCCTCAGGCTGTCTCCTCACAGCCAACAGCAGTCTTCTCCCTGGGTTTGCTCTCCAATACCCACATTCCAGCTCCCAGCCCTTGTGCACACCAGCAGACACACGTCCCAGTCTGGGGCATGCAGGGATGTGGCACAGACCATCTGTGTAGGTCACCCTCTGTCCTGTCCTGGCTGCCACAGACCAGCCATTTCACCCTCCTCTGACAGCCTCAGATGTTCCCCTTCTGTCCCAACTGATTTGCATGCTGGTGAGGGGGCTTTCCCAGATGTAGGAACCTCTCCTCTTCCTCAGCTCCCCACCAAGGGGCACGGGCCCCATGCTGTTTCCTCTCCTCTTTTTCCCTTCTTTTTTCTTTCGTCCTACCTGGTTATGTGGGGATCCTTCCTGTCCTTTCCAGTGTCCAAGGTCTTCTGATGGTGTTCAGCCGGTGCTCTGTGAGAACTGTTCCATCTGTAGATGTACTCTTTTTTTTTTTTCAGTTTAAAAATACTTTATTGCCAAAAATGCTAACCATCATCTGACAATGCAGGGTTGCCACAGACCTTCAACTTGTAAAAAACGCAGTATTTTCAAAGCACAATAAATTCAAGAGCAAGAAAACGAGGTACACTTGTATTTCATTAGATTTCCTAATAGGTTCAACTAGTTAAAAACAGACTTAAGAACTAGCTTGGTAACTGGTGAGAGCACAAAGACATAGGCATAATAGAGAGTAGACCTGTAGTGTAGAGTACGCTCAATGTTATGAGCACCTATGTTTTTTTTTTTAATTTTTATTTTATATTGGAGGATAGTTGATTCACAATGTTGTGTTAGTTTCAGGTGTACAGCAAAGTGATTCAGTTATGCATATACATATATCTATTCTTTTTCAAATTCTTTCCCAATTTAGGTTATTGCAAACATTGAGTAGAGTTATGTATGCTATACAGTAGGTCTCTTTTGGTTGTCTATTTTTAATATAGTAGTGTGTATATGTCAATCACAAACCCCCAATTTATACCCCCCTCCACCTTTCCCCTTTGGTAACCATAAGTTTGTTTTCTAAGTCTATGCGTCTGTTTCTGTTTTGTAAACCAGTTCATTTGTATCATTTTTTATAGATTCCACATTTAAGTGATATCATATGATATTTGTCTTTTTCTGACTTAACTTCACTTAGTGTAATCTCTAGGTCCATCCATGTTGCTGTAAATAGCATTATTTCATTCTTTTTAATGGCTAAGTAATATTCCATTGTATATACGTACCACAATGGATTTTTTTTATCCATTCATCTGTTGATGGACATTTAGGTTGTTTCCATGTCTCGGCTCTTGTAAACAGCACTGCAATGAACATTGGGGTACATGTATCCTTTCCAACCATAGTTTTCTCTGGGTATATGCCCAGAAGTGGGATTGCTGGATCATGTCCTCTGCGTGTTCTCTCTTCCTCTCTCCTTGTAGGAAATGTGACTGGAAACAGTAACTCCACGTTTATTTCCAGCAGGCAGGTGATGAATTTCAAGGGCAACATCATTGTGGTCTACGTCAGTCAGAACTCGCAGGAGGGTCCGGTGGGGCTGGGCAGCGGCACAGAGGAGCCGGTGGGCTGCCCAGTGCAGGAGGAGAGCCCGCCGTGCTGCGACTTGTTCGCTGGCCTCGGGCCGTGCTTCCCGGACACGTGCGCCAGCCTCGAGGTGGGCCCAGGACTGCAGGAGCAAGGCACCCCCGAGCCCGACAAGGCCTTGCGGCCAGTGCAGGAACAGGGGGAGGCTGAGGCCAGCGTGCCTGAGATGCAGTGCTGAGCAGCCGAGAACCTGCTGTGGTTCACAGCGCCCCTTGGAGCCGCGATGCAGCCGGGCAGGCGCAGACCTGTAGGCCTTCCAGCCCGCCCTCTGCGCTGCGCACGTCGGGAGCCTGTAGATGTATTCTTTTTTTTTTTTTGCGGTACGCGGGCCTCTCACCATTGTGGCCTCTCCCGTTGCAGAGCACAGGCTCCGGACGCGCAGGCTCAGCAGCCATGGCTCACGGGCCCAGCCGCTCCGCGGCATGTGGGGTCTTCCCAGACCGGGGCACGAACCCGTGTCCCCTGCATCGGCAGGCGGACTCTCAACCACTGCGCCACCAGGGAAGCCCTGTAGATGTATTCTTTTTTTTTTTTTGCGGTACGCGGGCCTCTCACCATTGTGGCCTCTCCCGTTGCAGAGCACAGGCTCCGGACGCGCAGGCTCAGCAGCCATGGCTCACGGGCCCAGCCGCTCCGCGGCATGTGGGGTCTTCCCAGACCGGGGCACGAACCCGTGTCCCCTGCATCGGCAGGCGGACTCTCAACCACTGCGCCACCAGGGAAGCCCTGTAGATGTATTCTTGGTGCATTTGTGGAGAGGCAGAAACTCCACATCCTTTTACTCCTCCACCATCTTGAAAAACCCCCTTGAGTTGGGTCTTGAAGATGTGAGTAGAGCCTGAGAAAAATGCTCTACACACATGTAGAGCCATAACAATAGAAAGGGCAGTTGGGGCCAGACCCTGGGGGAACTTGAATACCAGGCTGAAAAGTCAGGCTCTATTTGATGGGAAATGGAAAACCACTGTTTTTTTAAAACAACTTTATTGAGGTAGTATTGACATACAATAAACTACACGTTTCAAAGTGTAGGTTTGATAAGCTTTGGCACGCGTACACAGTCATGACACCATTGCCACCATCAAGGTAATGAATATATCCAATTACCTTCAAAAGTTCCACTGAAAGATTTTAAGACAATGATAAAGCAATGCTTTGGGAAAATGATAGTTTTTAAAAAGTAAATGCCTCCATCTGATACATTTTTTTAAAGTCTCAATATCTCCTTCAGTGGCATGTAAAATTTCAAAATGAATTATACCATATCGAAAACTGAATCAGAACAAGGGACAAAGAAATCACAGCTTTGGCCAATTTCGTGGCAGTATATTTGGCACAGACTGGAATGGGGCAAGCTTGCAACAGGGCAATCAATTGAAAGCACAACTAGAAGGCTTTGCCAGTAGTCCAAGCAGGTGGTAATAAACTCTTGTAGGGAGAGTCAGGACAAAAAGGAAGGAATAACTGAGAAAGACTAACTGGGGGAGTAGGACTGGAGGGAGGGAGAAGGGAAAAATGACTGAGGATTTGAGCTAGTTGGATGGCAATCTGGGAAAGTGTGGGGATAAGAAAGGTTGATAGAAATAAAGAATTAGAGTTTGTGGATATGGATTTAGCAAGAAGGAAAATAAGTCAGACATAGGAATCACTCACATTGAGGTGAAAGGTAAAATAAGATTGGCTTGCCTTTGTGTGAGACAGAGTTAATGGAGAGAAAAAAGTCAAGCTATAACTCTATGAATTCCAAACCACAGGGGCTCCAAATAGTTTAAGCAGTGCTTAAAATATTCCAGGCACTGGGCTAAGCCCTTGACAAAGTGTACTGTATCTTTTGTCCCTCACAATAACCCTATTGTGGAAACATAGGCACAAAGAAATTGGATTACTTGCCCAATGTCACATGATTTGTCTATGGTGAAACTAAGTTGTTAAAATCAGACAACGTAAGTGCCTTCTTGATCTCTGGGCTACAGTGTCTTCTTCTTGCAGCCCAAATCACTTCAGCATTCCTAGGATAAAGGGTGGCCTAACAACAAACACAACACCCAGGCCAGAGCTGCTTTACCCATTTGCCTGGTATACTCCCCAGGGGCACCATATCCTCTATCTCAGGATACTACAGTATAGGGGAGTTCCCTGGTGGTACAGTGGTTAGGACTCTGTGCTTTCACTGCTGTGGCCTGGGTTCAATCCCTGACTGGGGAACTAAGATCCCGCAAGCTGTGTGGCATGGCCAGAAAAAAAAAAATACTACAATTTATTTTTTTCCAGTTTTATTGAGCTATAACATTGTGTAAGTTTAAAGTATACAGTGTAATGATTTGATATACATATATAGTAAAATGATCACCATAACAAAGTTAACATATCCATCACCTCACATAGCTACAATCTGTGTGTATGGTGAGAACTTTAAAAATCTACTCTCTAAGCGACTTTTAAATATACATTACAGTATTGTTGACTATAGTCACCATTCTGTACGTTACATCCCCAGAACTTTTCATCTCATAGGAAGTTTGTATCCTTTGACCACCTTCACCTGTTTCCTCTAGCCCACCCCCACCCCCTGCCCCTGGCAACCACCAATCTGCTCCCTATTTCTATATCATTCAATTTAGATTGCACTTGCTGAGAATTAGTTCAAATGCATAGAGAGAAGAATTTTATTTCATGAACAGAACAGCATTAGTCAAAGTGAAAATAATGATTTCACCTAAGAGGTCAAATACCACAAAACTCACTATGCTGAGTTTACAGTAATGTAAGGGACAAAGGAATACATCAAGTGTCTTAAATTGGTAGCAAAAAAAGATAATTTCTACTAAAGAGAAACATGAAATCTCATTTCTGGATTACTAACCTAATTGTGATTTATCAAAGAATAGAGGAAATAGCATAAGTTGAAAAAGTCAGAATACATTAACAGCACTACAGCTTTATTTCTGTGTATCTAGGGGAGCCAGATGGCTGGCTGGGTGAAGGGAGGGGATGTGGTTAACTTTGTTAAACTTTAGCCAAAGCCATTAACACCTCTCTTAAAAAAATAGATACAGTAATGCTTTAGTAGTGATTTTCTTCTTGATGTTCAGGTAAATCGTCTGGTTTGGGGACTTAGAGATGAAGAAGTCTCTATTTGATGACTGCCTACTAATCTATGAGATTATTAAGAACTGTTATGAGATACACAGACCATAGAAACCATATGCTTTACCTCCAATCACTTGTGGCAGGGCCAGGGAAATGTATACCTTCTATGGAATACTCAGGAGTCACAGAGCTCCTTTTGCCAAAGGTTCTAAAGAAAGTGTGGACTATGCAAAAACTAACAAACACTCAGACTAAATTCTGAAAAAGGAGTTATCCTATCTACAGTTCTGTTTGGAATTATCAGGATTGCAACAGAGTTTAAATTACACAAGGAGAAATGTTCATTTAGCTTTAGAGCAGGGGTCTGCAAACTTAAAGGGCCAGATAGTAAATATTTTAAACTTTACAGGACAGGCTATATGGTGTCTGCTATAACTACTCAACTCTGCAGCTGCGATGCTAAAGCAGCCATAAATAATATGTAAGCAAGTGAGTGTAGCTGCACTCCAATAAAACTTTCTTTACAAAAAAACAATTTAAAAAGCGGTGGGCTGATTGGGCCTGTGGGCTCTAATTTCCCAACCCTTGCTCTATAGTGACGGTTCTCAAAATTTATGTGTACATTAGAATCACCAGTGGATCTGATTAAAAAGTTAGGAACCTAGGCCCCAGCCCTCCCCTACAGAATCAGAATCTCTAGCGAATGGGGCCTGGAAATCAGCAACGTATAAGGTCACATGCAAGTGGTATGTAAACTGCACTTTGAAAAACTCTGTGGTATGTAGCTAGCCTCATCTAAGCTGGGATGGCCCTACTGTCCCAGAAGTGGGCCAGCACTTCCTGCATCCTGTGGCAATAAAAATGCAGCAACTGTTTTATTGCTCTTTGGCCTTCCTAGTAGAAGAGCAGATGAACAAAGTGCTATTTTTTTTTGCTTCCAGCCTTGAAAATACATAAAATAATTTGGCTCAGGTGAAATTAATATGAGATTTAGGTTATGAATTTAAAAGAAAATCCTCAACTTAAAATAACAAGGTTTTCTAACCAAAGATCTCCCTGAAACCCTTTAGACTGCAAAATTAGTAGACAAGATCCTTACCAGAGGACAGGACTAAATCTGAAGGAATGGTTTACTGTGTGTTCCCTTTTCCCCACAGTATCTCCAGCAAATGCCTGCCCTGTTGCCTGGAATTCCACTACTGACGAGTCACTACTTTAAGTCTGGAGGTCTGTGCTTCAACAAAACCTCATTAAAACTCATGTAAAAACAGAAAGTATGAAATCTCTACAGACCTCTGGGCGCTGCTCCTAACTTTAACAATCAGTAGAAAACAGGTTATTCAGCTAAGTTCAGTTCTTTCCAAGAGAAAGAAGGTTTTGATTTGGTTGTTTCTGTTTTAATTGCCAGAGATCAATCACCCGATCAGTCAAAGAAGATCAAAGTTTTTCAGGCTGGAAAACAGCTCCACCTCTTCTTCAGCTCTCCAGATTTTCCTAGGAAGGACAATGAATATCCTACAGTCAAAGGAATGGTCTTCAGGAACTCCCTAAAGAAGCCAGAATGACCCACAGATAACTCCAGGGAAGGCAGCTCTCACTAAGGCTTCTGCTGATCTTGGAAATGAAGGGGAGTGCTCTAAGAGAGCAGATGTTCTAATGATTACTAAGACATGGACTTAGAATGCCTCCTACCGTTACCACTACAGCAGATGTCACCAATTGTTTTTTTGTTAGATAATAGTAAGATGATTCTGAATTTCCTCAACACACACCCAAAAGATGTTAGGGAAAAAAGACCCAGAAGTTTACCAGTAGAGCAAAGTCACACTGAGATTAGAACTCCACCACTAATATACTTCATAGATGATTATGTACAGGAAGTGGAAATTAGCTTGACAAAGTTAGCAGTCAACATTTTAGGCAGCCTGGCTCTGGGGTCCAAGACCCACTGGCTGAGCTTCTGACTCCTCCCCTTTTCCATGGCAAAAAAATCCCGGCATTTTCAGCAAAGTTGGAAGGCCAGTTTCCCTGCATGGTTTCCAACTGATGGAAAGAACCACGAATTGGAGTCCCAGAGATTCGTACAAAAACAATGCAAATGTCTAGCAAAGCCAGGGGCCCCAAAATACTTACCCAACCTCCCTGGCCCTGGATATACTCTCGTATGGCAGTGTTCCCAATGATCATATTTGTCATGGACGTAGCCACCTGCCTTGCCATCTCAGGAGTCATGCGGACCACACATTCAAGAAGTTTCACTGACACTGCCAGAAAGGCTCTCTCATAAGCCAAGGTGGAATCCTGGGCACACCAGGCCTTGCTGAGAGATTTAACTGTGTCCTGAAGTACAGCTCCTGCCTGGGGTAAGATATGGGACCTATCAGTGGAGTATCACTGAAAAAGTACAGTAGGCTGCAGGTGTAGGAATCCAGTAAAGCAAGTGTTTCTCAAAGAGTGGCAAATGCACATTGGTTGTACCTAATGTAATCTTAAGAAGTAAATGGATATAATTCAAAAAGAGTCATGTACCACAATGTTCATTGCAGCTCTGTTTACAATAACCAGGACGTGGAAGTAACCTAAGTGTCCATCCACAGATGAATGGATAAAGATGTGGCACATATATACAATGGAATATTACTCAGCCATAAAAAGAAACGAAATTGAGTTATTTGTAGTGAGGTGGACGGACCTAGAGTCTGTCATACAGAGTAAAGTTAGTCAGAAAGAGAAAAACAAATACCATATGGTAACACATATATATGGAATCTAAAGAAAAAAAAATGATCATGAAGAACCTAGGGGCAGGACAGGAATAAAAACGCAGACCTACTAGAGAATGGACTTGAGGACATGGGGAGGGGGAAGGGTAAGCTGGGACAAAGTGAGAGAGTGCCATGGACATATGTACACTACCAAATGTAAAACCGATAGCTAGTGGGAAGCAGCCACATAGCACAGGGAGATCAGCTCGGTGCTTTGTGACCACCTAGAGGGGTGGGATAGGATGGGTGGGTGGGAGGGAGACGCAAGAGGGAGGAGATATGGGGATATATGTATATGTATAGCTGATTCACTCTGTTATAAAGCAGAAACTAACACACCATTGTAAAGCAATTATACTCCAATATAGATGTTTTAAAAAAAAAGAACAGGAAAAAAAAAAGAAGTAGATGGATAAACTTTTCTTACTTTAGTAGTTTTAATTTATTGTAATGGGTATTAGAAAAAACCTAAGCAGCCCATCAAACCCATGATTTGCTCAGGATGAACAAAATGATTAAAGGAAAAACAAAATGATTTGAAAGAAAAATACCAAGTACATCATAGCAGAGTTGGTCAAGTTCTAAAGGTACGGCTTGAATGACTGAAGTCTGGGAAACTCTAAAGTAAAAAATAGATTAGCTTTTCCTCTTTCTCTTTCCTTCCCCAAAAGTTCGATCCAAGAGTCATTAGATGGGGCCGAGTAAGGTCTATTGTGGTGTAGTGTAGGGGACCCATGGTGGTCAAAGCAGCGTGTCAGAGCCTAAACAAGCCGAGAAGGGCATCCACGGTGAGAGTACCTAGATCCTGGTTTCCAAATAGCATTCTCCATTAAAAGAAACTAGAGCTCCCTGGCGAATGGCTAATTTCAGGCTGGGGCTTGGAAAATACAAGATCTTCTGTCAGAAATTAAAGAAGTACTCAGAGAATGATAGAGACATGCCAAAAAGACACAGTCCAGGTTGAAAGGTGGAAGCTAGGGCAATTTGGGCATACAGATAAATAATAATAGTAACAGATTACAACCCACTGAATAAAGTAGGAATTCATGGGTCCATGTTGATATAAAAAATAAATAAATGAATAGATTAAAATTTTGGTGAGAAATGGGGTATTTACGTGGTTTCAAAGTACTTCCCTACAAGACACTTACTAATTAAAGGTGAAAAGATTAACTTGACAGTGCCGAAGCCTTGCAGACACCATTTTAAGTGATTAAAGTTAACACCAGTACTGGGACAAATTGAAATCTGCGCCACTTGATAGGTTGCAGTGAAATGAACACAGCAACACTTCTGTGCTATTCCTACCAAAGGTACATAACCTGTATCGATTCAAGAGGAAATATCAAACAAACCCAAGTTAAGGGACATTCTTCAAAATAATTGGCCCATAATCGTCAAGGGTCAAGGTCATGAAAATCAAGGAGAGACTGAGGAACTATTACAAATTGAAGGAGACGAAAGAGACATGACAACTAAGTGCAATATCTGATTCTGACCTAGATCCTTCTGCTATGCACGTGACCCCTGAACAACTCAGAGGTTAGGGGAAACAATCCCCTGCATAGTTGAAAACCTACATATAACTTTATGGTTGGCCCTCTGTATCTGCGGTTCCACATCTGCAGATTCAACCAGCTGCAGATCGTGTAGTACTGTACTATTTATTGAAAAAAAATGCATATAAGTGGACACATGCAGTTCAAACCTGTGTTGTTCAAGGGCCAGCTATAAGTGAAAGTGACATCACTGGGACAACTGAGAAAATCTGAGTGGGATCTGAGGATAAGATGATAATGTATCAATGCTAAATTCCTGGTTTTGATGGTTAGACTGTGGTTATATAAGAGAATGTCCTTATTTGAAGGGGGTGATGGAACAACATGTTGGCTACTTACTCTCAACGATTCAACTTTTCTGTGAGTTTGAAGCTGTTTCCAAAATAATTTGTTTGTTTGGTTGGTTTTTTTGTTTGTTTGTTTGTTTTGTGGTACGCGGGCCTCTCACTGTTGTGGCCTCTCCCTTCGCGGAGCACAGGCTCTGGACGCACAGGTCCAGCGGCCATGGCTCATGGGCCCAGCCGCTCCGCGGCATGTGGGACCTTCCCGGACCGGGGCACAAACCCGTGTCCCCTGCATCGGTAGGCGGACTCTCAACCACTGCGCCACCAGGGAAGCCCCAAAATAATTTTTTTTAATTAAAAAGTAAAAGTAGATCCAGCTACCAGCTACCTAGGAAAGCTTCAGTGCAAGCAATTAGGTGTGATAAGTCCAGTTCTGCCTGAGCTGCATTCAGTAGGAAGATAAAGCACAATGGTTAAGGGTGTGGTTCAGCACAGAGATACAGAGAATAGATTGGTGGTGACCAGGAGATAGGGCGAGGTCAAAATGGGTAAAGGGGGGACTTCCCTGGTGGCACAGTGGTTAAGAATCTGCCTGCCAACGCAGGGGACATGGGTTCGAGCCCTGGTCCAGGAAGGTCCCACATGCCACGGAGCAACAAAGCCTGTGGGCCACAGCTACTGAAGTCCGCGCGCCTAGAGCCCGTGCTCCACAACAAAGAGAAGCCACTGCAATGAGAAGCCTGCGCACCACCACGAAGCGTAGCCTCCGCTCACCGCAACTAGAGAAAGCCCACGTACAGCAACGAAGACCCAATGCAGCCAAAAATAAAATATTAATTAATTAATTAATTAAGAAAACCAAAAAGAACCAAAATGGGTAAAGGGGGTCAATTTTATGGTGACAGAGAGAAACTAGACTTTTGGTGGCAAGCATGCTGTGGTGTATACAAAAGTGGAATTATAATGTTGTACATATGAAACTTATGTAAAGTAATAAAGCAATGCTACCTCAATTTTTTAAAAAAAGTGTGATTCTGGAATCAGTCTGGGTTCAAATCCTAACTTCAACACTTACTAAATAATCTAATTACTTATTTCCCTATTCTTCAGTTTCCTTATTGGCTTAAATGGTTACTAAGTCAGAAAATACTTTTTGAGGGCCTATTGTATATCATGTTCTGTTCTAGGTTGTGTGAATATAGCAGTGGACAAAATGGGTTAGATGTTTGCTCTCACAGTGTTACACACAGATGAGAGAGGTTGCACTGTGGATAACAGTTTCTGTAATGCCTCACAGAGTGGTGTAAGGATTAAATGAGTTAATAAACGTAAAGCATTTAGAATACTGTCTGGCACATGGTAAGTGATGAGTTAATATTAGCTGTCATTATTGATATTAATCAGCAACCTCTTCTAGAACATTACCTATGGTATTTACATCCCATACAGAGTCCAGGAATCAAGACACTGATGAAAAGCCAGATACGCCCTAGTGGCTGCTGTACTTATCCTTCGTTGCGTCGGATTTGTCAAATGCCTATCCTTCCTGTATATAATTTTATTGCTGGACCTTGAGGAAAAAAAGATGTCCACTACTAGCAAAATAAATATTAAAACAGGTGCATAAAAGAATAAAATGCTATATATATGCTCTATGCCATTAAGCACAGCTCTGATGAAAAACAAATAGAAACAATCTGAAGGCTGATCAGCCTATGCCAAAAGCTCTCCACCTCAATATCACCTAGCCTTTGATTAACTGCTAAAGAATTGGCAGTTGAAGAATTCCTGCTTGATCTCCGTGGATGCATTAAGCCCCCAAATCTTTCACAGAACATTTCTAGTCACAGTCATATAGGAGTAGTAAGAGAAGGATATCTGAAATAGAAAAAAAGCAGCAAACAATAGAAGGAAGTAGCAGAAAGTTGACCTGTCCCTGAATGGTTTCTGCGATGATGTTTTTGGCAGGAGCTTCCAATTCTCCATTGAACTTGTCACCCAACATCCGAAGGCGACCAGCAATGATGGCCACATCAAAAGAGCAGACCTCTCCTAAAACAGAGGGAACACAGTCACATTCGTCAGAGTGCTTAAAAGGGATGGCAAGTCCCAGGAATCTAGGCATTGAAGAAAGTTCTCTAGACTTTTTACACAATTTGGGCAACATTCTCTCCCAAGAAAATCTTCAATATTCTGTCAACACCAATAGAAGACAGAAAATCTCCCTTCACTGAGAATCTATTTCCCTTCTATAAAGACTTCAGATATTGCTGAAAGC
The DNA here is from genome assembly GCF_000442215.2 of Lipotes vexillifer. Lineage (NCBI taxonomy): Eukaryota > Metazoa > Chordata > Mammalia > Artiodactyla > Lipotidae > Lipotes > Lipotes vexillifer. The sequence continues at coordinate 633,388 of NW_006789305.1, forward strand.
TTAGAGCTTACCTTTTGAAACTTAAGAAGACATAAGTAAGAATATTCAGATTCTCTTGTTGACCTGCAATTACCACCTCAGGCCAGAAGCCTTACCTGAATCTGGTTCGTCTGCACAACGTAGGGTCCGGTTAGCAACCTGACAAGTGGGACCTAAGAAGTCTGTGAGTAGAGAGTCTACAATGCATTCCGTTTGCTCCTCAAAGGTTCGGGGGCTCCGCATTTTAGGTGTTTATGGCCAAGTTTTGCTTTTCTACAAAACAAAGTTTTCAGCTCAGAAGGAAGTCAAAAACTGGTAAACCAGATGTGTCCCTCTTGTAAAGTTTCTTAATGGGACATGGAGTCCTGGAGCCTTTCCCACCACCTGTCTTCAAAACAGCTGCTCAGAAAGGTGGGACTTCTCTGAAGAGCTCACCCACACACAGCTGGGGAAGTTTGTTGAAGACTTTCAGTTCCTTATCTCAGAGCCACACCCAGGCCAGTACCTAGGGCTAATGAATAACTTTAATAGATAGCCAATCTAGAACTGAAAGAGTCAAGGAAAAGCCTCTTGGGCAACACTGAGAAACTTCCTGCTGGGTTCTGGGTATGGTGTAATTTACAGAAAGAAATTTTGAAGTTCTATTACACAAGCATTCAACTCCTGACTATGGCATTCGTTTGCCACTATCACACACCGATTACTTACTGAGTACCAGTGTGTAAGAAACTACACATACTTGGCACTATAAATAACCCAGAAAAACGACACAGATACAGTTCCCATCCTCATGGGGTCATACTTCAGCATGAATGACAGACATTAAATGACTAATCATATAATTTCTTGTGCTTATTAAGATATAGTATGTTACTACAGTGTATAATAAGGAAACAAACCTGGGGGTAAGGAAGACTTCCTTGAGTAGTAACATCTGAGATGAGCTCTGAAGGACAAGCAGGGATTCATTAGGCAAAGGGTAGGAATAAGACCATTCCAGATGGAGGGTATAGGATATATAAAAGCTGAAAAGGTGAATAAAAATTTGGGCATTTGAGGAATTGTAAATGGGGACAACACAAAGTATTTCACAGGGAAATAACAAGGATTAAATAAGATAATGTTATGTGGAATGACCCAACAGTATCTGACACACAGCAAGTGTCAAATATCTTCCTTTTAGCCCAAGGTCTAATGACCAGGATTAAAAGGGATCTGGGATTTCTCTAATAGAATTAATTGGGATTTTCCTAATAGGGTTGGACTCCATTGTCGTTTTACAGGTTCTCAGGATTGGACACTTCATAGTGGCTGCCTTCTTAATGTAACTACACCTAGATTCTGGGTTTGTATCTCAGAAGCAGCACTCAAACCTATCAGCCCTTCCAGGTATTCTGACCTGGTGAACTAATAAGAGATTCAAGCATAAACAGTAAGTTAGTTGTTCAAAGTGGAATTTCTAGCTTGCAAGATAATCACAGCCAATCTTCTGCTTTCTATTCCATTCTAAGAAAAAAAATCATAAATTCCTTTCAGACTAGGAACAGGAATTATGTAGCTGAAGGGCCATTTTTATTTGTCATTATCAATCATTAGGGCTGAAACTTCAGTTTCTACTAAATAGCCTTCAGACCTCTAATGTCAGAGATAATTCTAGGTCAACCTCCATTCACACTAGAGTGAGCCACTGACAAGTTAAGGATTCTAACAAGTACATTTATGACATACTCCCAAAATAATATACAAAAACAAAAACAAAAAATTATAAGATACTATCCAACTGGTGTTAAATAGCTTGCCCAAGGTAAGTGGCATCAGTAAGGGGCAGAATAGAAATTTAAAACCAAGTGTGTCTCACCATTAATAATAAACCTTTTCCCACAATAATAAACCACCTTCCTCATTTCACTACTGATATGCTTATGGGCAAAGGCCATCTTGGGAATCTAATCTTTGCATAATCTTACCTATCCTTTGCATTATCTGTACAATCAATGTTGTAAGGCTACAGAAACAGAGTATACCCTTCATGAGCAATGTGGGGTAAAATTTCCTCTTTTGTTTATTTCTCTCTGGGCCTTCAATGTAGCACCCTCCCAACTACCCCTTCCCCTCCCTACCAGCCCACATACCCTTCACTCTTGCAGTTCAAATATTGTACTCTTAATTAATACTGAAAAATGAGGCCAGAATTTTTTCACTATCACTTGCTTCTCTTGATGTTCTGGCGATAACAATTAATATCCCTTTCCCAAAGCCTCATCTCATTATATCATTGGCTCAAAATCCAGGATCTTGTCATCTGCACCAGGTCCACATGTGAATGAGGATCCTGGGGTACAGCTCCTCTCAACATGAAGACCTATAACTAAGAAAAAAAGTTCTTGTCTTCCCTCCCCCAAACACCCAATATATGAGAAAGGGACAAAATAATTGTAACAGAACTCCCATTCAAAAAGGAGGGAATGGAGACATTTAACAGTCACTGGTCCATAGCAGTAAAATGATCATCAGGAACTATGCAAATGATTGCCTCTGTAATGTTCCAAAGCACCACTGTCATTGGCGGGCACTCATTGTATGTGTTACTATTTACCAACTAAGACAGACATTAGAAGGCCATTTTTCTAAAAGCAGAGTATCAACTACCCTCATGGATTTTTTTTGTTTGTTAGTTTCTGCTTTATAACAGAGTGAATCAGTTATACATATACATATATTCCCATATCTCTTCCCTCTTTGTCTCCCTCCCTCCCACCCTCCCTATCCCACCCCTCCAGGCAGCCACAAAGAACCGATCCGGAATCCCTGTGCCATGCGGCTGCTTCCCACTGGCTATCTACCTTACATTTGTTAGTATATATATGTCCATGTCTCTCTCTCGCCCTATCACAGCTCACCCTTCCCCCTCCCCATATCCTCAAGTCTGTTCTCCAGTAGGTCTGTGTCTTTATTCCTGTTTTGCCCCTAGGTGCTTCATAACATTTTTTTTTCTTAAATTCCATATATATGTGTTAGCATACGGTATTTGTCCTTCTCTTTCTGACTTACTTCACTCTGTATGACAGACTCTAGATCTATCCACCTCATTACAAATAGCTCAATTTCGTTTCTTTTTATGGCTGAGTAATATTCCATTGTATATATGTGCCACATCTTCTTTATCCATTCATCCGACGACGGGCACTTAGGTTGTTTCCATCTCCGGGCTATTGTAAATAGAGCTGCAATGAACATTTTGGTACATGACTCTTTCTGAATTCTGGTTTCCTCAGGGTATATACCTAGTAGTGGGATTGCTGGGTCATATGGTAGTTCTATTTGTAGTTTTTTAAGGAACCTCCATACTGTTCTCCATAGTGGCTGAACCAATTCACATTCCCACCAGCAGTGCAAGAGTGTTCCCTTTCTTTTCTCCATACCCTCTCCAGCATTTATTGCTTCTAGATTTTTTGATGATGGCCATTCTGACTGGTGTGAGATGATATCTCATTGTAGTTTTGATTTGCATTTCTCTAATGATTAATGATGTTGAGCATTCTTTCATGTGTTTGTTGGCAGTCTGTATATCTTCTTTGGAGAAATGTCTATTTAGGTCTTCTGCCCATTTTTGGATTGGGTTGTTTTTTTGATATTGAGCTGCATGAGCTGCCTGTAAATTTTGGAGATTAATCCTTTGTCAGTTGATTCATTTGCAAATATTTTCTCCCATTCTGAGGGTTGTCTTTTGGTCTTGTTTATGGTTTCCTTTGCTGTGCAAAAGCTTTGAAGTTTCATTAGGTCCCATTTGTTTATTTTTGTTATCTCCATTACTCTAGGAGATGGGTCAAGAAGGATCTTGCTGTGATTTATGTCATAGATCATAGAGTGTTCTGCCTATGTTTTCCTCTAAGAGTTTGATAGTTTCTGGCCTTACATTTAGGTCTTTAATCCATTTTGAGCTTATTTTTGTGTATGGTGTTAGGGAGTGATCTAATCTCATACTTTTACATGTACCTGTCCAGTTTTCCCAGCACCACTTATTGAAGAGGCTGTCCTTTCTCCACTGTATATTCCTGCCACCTTTATCAAAGATAAGGCGTCCATATTTGCGTGGGTTTATCTCTGGGCTTTCTATCCTATTCCATTGATCTAGCTTTCTGTTTTTGTGCCAGTACCATACTGTCTTGATTACTGTAGCTTTGTAGTATAGTCTGAAGCCAGGGAGCCTGATTCCTCCAGCTCCATTTTGTGTTCTCAAGATTGATTTGGCTATTCGGGGTCTTTTGTGTTTCCATACAAATTGTGAAATTTTTTGTTCTAGTTCTGTGAAAAATGCCAGTGGTAGTTTGATAGGGATTGCATTGAATCTATAGATTGCTTTGGATAGTAAAGTCATTTTCACAATGTTGATTCTTCCAATCCAATAACATGGTATATATCTCCATCTATTTGTATCATCTTTAATTTCTTTCATCAGTGTCTTATAATTTTCTGCATACAGGTCTTTTGTCTCCTTAGGTAGGTTTATTCCTAGATATTTTATTCTTTTTGTTGCAATGGTAAATGGGAGTGTTTTCTTGATTTCACTTTCAGATTTTTCATCATTAGTATATAGGAATGCCAGAGATTTCTGTGCATTAATTTTGTATCCTGCTACTTTACCAAATTCATTGATTAGCTCTAGTAGTTTTCTGGTAGCATCTTTAGGATTCTCTATGTATAGTATCATGTCATCTGCAAACAGTGACAGCTTTACTTCTTCTTTTCCGATTTGGATTCCTTTTATTTCCTTTTCTTCTCTGATTGCTGTGGCTAAAACTTCCAAAACTATGTTGAATAAGAGTGGTGAGAGTGGGCAACCTTGTCTTGTTCCTGACCTTAGTGGAAATGCTTTCAGTTTTTCGCCATTGAGGATGATGTTGGCTGTGGGCTTGTCATATACGGCCTTTATTATATTGAGGAAAGTTCCCTCTACACCTACTTTCTGCAGGGTTTTTATCATAAATGGGTGTTGAATTTTGTCAAAAGCTTTCTCTGCATCTATTGAGATGATCATATGGTTTTTCTCCTTCAATTTGTTAATATGGTTAATCACATTGATAGATTTGCGTATATTGAAGAATCCTTGCATTCCTGGAATAAACCCCACTTGATCATGGTGTATGATCCTTTTAATGTGCTGTTGGATTCTGTTTGCTAGTATTTTGTTGAGGATTTTTGCATCTATGTTCATCAGTGATATTGGCCTGTAGTTTTCTTTCTTTGTGACATCCTTGTCTGGTTTTGGTATCAAGGTGATGGTGGCCTCGTAGAATGAGTTTGGGAGTGTTCCTCCCTCTGCTATATTTTGGAAGAGTTTGAGAAGGATAGGTGTTAGCTCTTCTCTAAATGTTTGATAGAATTCGCCTGTGAAGCCATCTGGTCCTGGGCTTTTGTTTGTTGGAAGATTTTTAATCACAGTTTCAATTTCAGTGCTTGTGATTGGTCTGTTCATATTTTCTATTTCTTCCTGATTCAGTCTTGGCAGTTTGTGCATTTCTAAGAATTTGTCCATTTCTTCCAGATTGTCCATTTTATTGGCATAGAGTTGCTTGTAGTAATCCCTCATGATTTTTTTTATTTCTGCAGTGTCAGTTGTTACTTCTCCTTTTTCATTTCTAATTCTATTGATTTGAGTCTTCTCCCTTTTTTTCTTGATGAGTCTGGCTAATGGTTTATCAATTTTGTTTATCTTCTCAAAGAACCAGCTTTTAGTTTTATTGATCTTTGCTATTGTTTCCTTCATTTCTTTTTCATTTATTTCTGATCTGATTTTTATGATTTCTTTCCTTCTGCTAACTCTGGGGTTTTTTTGTTCTTCTTTCTCTAATTGCTTGAGGTGCAAGGTTAGGTTGTTTATTCGAGATGTTTCCTGCTTCTTAAGGTGGGCTTGTATTGCTATAAACTTCCCTCTTAGAACTGCTTTTGCTGCATCCCATAGGTTTTGGGTCGTTGTATCTCCATTGTCATTTGTTTCTAGGTATTTTTTAATTTCCTCTTTGATTTCTTCAGTGATCACTTCGTTATTAAGTAGTGTATTGTTTAGCCTCCATGTGTTTGTATTTTTTACAGATCTTTTCCTATAATTGATATCTAGTCTCATGGCGTTGTGGTCGGAAAAGATACTTGATACAATTTCAATTTTCTTAAATTTACCAAGGCTTGATTTGTGACCCAAGATATGATCTATCCTGGAGAATGTTCCATGAGCACTTGAGAAAAATGTGTATTCTGTTGTTTTTGGATGGAGTGTCCTATAAATATCAATTAAGTCCATCTTGTTTAATGTATCATTTAAAGCTTGTGTTTCCTTATTTATTTTCATTTTGGATGATCTGTCCATTGGTGAAAGTGGGGTGTTGAAGTCCCCTACTATGAATGTGTTACTGTCGATTTCCCCTTTTATGGCTGCTAGTTTTTGCCTTATGTATTGAGGTGCTCCTATGTTGGGTGCATAAATATTTACAATTGTTATATCTTCTTCTTGGATCGATCCCTTAATCATTATGTAGTGTCCTTCTTTGTCTCTTCTGATAGTCCTTATTTTAAAGTCTATTTTGTCTGATATGAGAATTGCTACTCCAGCTTTCTTTTGGTTTCCATTTGCATGGAATATCTTTTTCCATCCCCTTACTTTCAGTCTGTATGTGTCTCTAGGTCTGAAGTGGGTCTCTTGTAGACAGCATATATATGGGTCTTGTTTTTGTATCCATTCAGCCAATCTGTGTCTTTTGGTGGGAGCATTTAGTCCATTTACATTTAAGGTAATTATCGATATGTATGTTCCTATTCCCATTTTCTAAATTGTTTTGGGTTCGTTATTATAGGACTTTTCCTTCTCTTGTGTTTTTGTCTAGAGAAGTTCCTTTAGCATTTGTTGTAAAGCTGGTTTGGTGGTGCTGAACTCTCTCAGCTTTTGCTTGTCTGTAAAGGTTTTAATTTCTCCATCAAATCTGAATGAGATCCTTGCTGGGTAGAGTAATCTTGGTTGCAGGTTTTTCTCCTTCATCACTTTCAGTATGTCCTGCCACTCCCTTCTGGCTTGTAGAGTTTCTGCTGAGAGATCAGCTGTTAACCTTATGGGGATTCCCTTGTGTGTTATTTGTTGTTTTTCCCTTGCTGCTTTTAATATGCTTTCTTTGTATTTAGTTTTTGACAGTTTGATTAATATGTGTCTTGGCGTATTTCTCCTTGAATTTATCCTGTATGGGACTCTCTGTGCTTCCTGGACTTGATTAACGATTTCCTTTCCCATATTAGGGAAGTTTTCAACTATAATCTCTTCAAATATTTTCTCAGTCCCTTTCTTTTTCTCTTCTTCTTCTGGAACCCCTATAATTCGAATGTTGGTGCGTTTAATGTTGTCCCAGAGGTCTCTGAGACTGTCCTCAGTTCTTTTCATTCTTTTTTCTTTATTCTGCTCTGCAGTAGTTATTTCCACTATTTTATCTTCCAGGTCACTTATCCGTTCTTCTGCCTCATTTATTCTGCTATTGATCCCATCTAGAGTATTTTTCATTTCATTTATTGTGTTGTTCATCATTGTCTGTTTCATCTTTATTTCTTCTAGGTCCTTGTTAACTGCTTCTTGCATTTTGTCCATTCTATTTCCAAGATTTTGGATCATCTTTACTATCATTATTCTGAACTCTTTTTCAGGTAGACTGCCTATTTCCTCTTCATTTGTTAGGTCTGGTGGGTTTTTATCCTGCTCCTTCATCTGCTGTGTGTTTTTCTGTCTTCTCATTTTGCTTATCTTACTGTGATTGGGTTCACCTTTTTGCAGGCTGCAAGTTCGTAGCTCCCGTTGTTTTTGATGTCTGTCTCCAGTGGCTAAGGTTGGTTCAGTGGGTTGTGTAGGCTTCCTGGTGGAGGGGACTAGTGGCTGTGTTGTGGTGTATGAGGCTAGATCTTGTCTCTCTAGTGGGCAGGTCCACGTCTGGTGGTGTGTTTTGGGGTGTCTGTGGACTTATTATGATTTTAGGCAGCCTCTCTGCTAGTGGGTGGGGTTGTGTTCCTGTTTTGCTATATGGTTGGCATAGGTTGTCCAGCACTGTAGCTTGCTGGTCGTTGAGTGAAGCTGGGTGCTGGTGTTGAGATGGAGATCTCTGGGAGATTTTCGCCGTTTGATATTATGTGGGGCTGGGAGGTCTCTTCTTGACGAGTGTTCTGAAGTTGGCTCTCCCACCTCAGAGGCAGAGTCCTGACTCCTGGCTGGAGCAGCAAGAGCCTTTCATCCACTCGGCAGTTTAGGACGTGGGCAAAGTAGTTACTTTCTCTGGACACCCCCGCCGCTCCCCGGGAGACGGGAGACCAGCCCGGGGTCCAAGTCCTGGGCATGGCCGACTCGCCCCTCTCCGGGCCCGGCTCCAGCTCACCTTGGCACGGCCCGCCTGGGCGCCGCCATCTTTACCAGAAAGGGGGCCTCCTACCCTCATGGATTTTAAAGATAAGCATCCACTTAGATCATCAAACCATATATCTGCAGAGGCTAGAGAGCTCCTAGGGAGAAGGAATATTAAATAATTAACTTCATGGTATACTTAAGCTTTAGTCATTTTGCTTGTAAATTAGTAAAACCAGACTACAGTTAAGAGAAATCAGTTCTTCAGTGAGATCATTTTAAAATTACACTTTTCAAAAGCAATAGCTTCATATTCTGCTATGCCCCTACTTTACAGAAAAGCAACCAGGTAGGGCTTAATCTTCTAAAAGCTCTAATAGTTGGGATCACTTTAGCAACATTCAATTGCTTAGCTGTACCTAATTTTCTTTAGGTCAATATTTCAATTATAGTCTTTAATTTTTAAAAAAGTCAATCAATTTACTCAGTTTCTACCACTTACATTTTGTTCCCTTGTAACCCTTAAAACTGGCAGCACTTAACACTTAGATTTTGTTTTAATACCTAATTAAACATTCACAGTTTAACTGAACAAGTCAAAACATGGAAAGCAATTCTGAAGCTGTTCTAATCCCCCTACTTCCAGTCCCTGGGGATCCACGGTCTAGATCAGACTTTTTCAACTGGGGGTGATTTTGACCCCCACAGTAACTTGGCAATGTCTGAAGACAGTTTTAGCTGTCACAACTAGGGGTTCTACTGGCATCTAATGGTATAGATCAGAGATATGGCTAATGATTATCCTACAGTGCATAGGAAAACCCCCGACGGCAAAGAATTATATGGCCCCAAATGTCAGTAGTACCACTTTTGAGAAACCCTAGTCTAGATGGAATTCCATCTATTGTCCTCTATGTGGTCAACACAATATAATAAAACACACTTCAAACACCAACCCCCAAACACCATCAGAATCTAATTACTTACAGCCATTCGTTCAATGCTATTTATTGAGTAATCACTATGTGGTCGGCACTGTAGAGCTAGAAGGAAAGAAAGATAATCACTGCCCTTAGAAACTGTCTGGTTGAGACAGACAAATCACAAACCCAGGCCCTTGCCAGAAAACTCAGCAATGTTATCTACTCTTATTCAAAGCTTAGTTGAGAGAAATGATGGTGAAGCATTATTTGAAGGATATGCAGTCCATCTATGTATCTAGGTAGAAGTCCTTAAATTAAGCTGGATGATATTTGGGTCACAGTATCTGTAGTCCTTGAAGAAATGCCCTCACTAAGCTCCATATTAAAGCTATGCTCTCTGTTTGTATTGAAGAACACCATAAGAAAACCATGTGAAACTCTTTACTAACTTCCCATAGGAATCTTCTGCATATCACTCAGCGCCATCCATGTGAAACTACATGTAAATTTCTCTTCGAAATTAGAATTGAAATGTTTCTTCCTCTCTGGTAACAGCTATACAACCATTTCTCTTTATTCTGCCAAATCACTTACAGAGCTAAATCTGAGGCTCAACTATATCAACTATGTAGAGGCCCTTTCAGCCTGAACATTTGTATATGTTCCCATCCCTGACCCAGCTGGTTTTCACAGGTATTTTTATTTTTCCTGTGCTGGATTATCTGGTTATTTATACTTTACCATCACTTTATTACATCTGTTTTTGCCATAAGTTGTCTCAGTGATTAAAACGTGGTCAGGTATGAATAAAAGTAAACGTGAGACAGAGTGACAAGAAAACAATTACAACAGTGCTGCTAGACATGTGCACTGACTGCTTTCACAGCTTGAATGAGACCCCTGATGAAGGCAGGAGGGTCACAGGAAACTTCCTGAGAGAGCTCATGCCTGAGCTGAACACTGAAAGATAGGCTAGGTGTTACTTAAAGAAGACATGAGGGTGAGGAAATGGTCTAGGCGAGAAGAAAAAGCAGGTGCCAAAGCACAGAAGTGAGAGAGAACCGAGTGTATTCAGGGAACTGCAAGTGGTTTGCTTGTGCCAGAACAGAGGTTATCCTGGGGAGTGCTGAGACATGGCACTGAAGAGGTACTTTAGATGCCAGGCTAAGGACTCTGAACTCTGGCCTAAAAACCATGATTAGAAATATGAGAACAGTCAGGAATTTACTGCAATAATCCAGGGAAGAAAAGATGACCCCCACAAATGATGACCCAGTCAGTTTCCAGACACATCAGGCATCTTTAATGAGTAAATTAATCCCTTAAACTGATTAGGAAAGAATCCGAATCCTACCCTCACCCCATTCCCACCACCTTACCAACAACATTAACCTTTACCACATCACCTGGAAAAATGGGGTCATTCACCAATGATCTTTGGACAAGAATTTAAGAATTCTCATTCCCAGATTCCCATTCTCCTTTGCATTTGATATTATCTGGACTTACAAGCAGCTATAATAAGAAAAACTAAGGAACTCTGACAGCTATTCATCTCACTCAGGACAGGCAAGAAGCTGTTATGATTTTATGTCTCCAATTGTTCCAATCACAGTTTCTAATACAGAAATAAAACTGTTCAGTGTCTCTGTCCTCGCCTTGTTTTGTTTTACTGAGATCTGCATTTGCAAGTTCTCGGGCTCCAACAGCAGTTCTGTCAGGAACAGAGAGCCAGTGTCATCCTGGGCGCTGAGGTAGGCTTTCCACGGCTGAGCCCCAGCCCTGTTCATGGCGATGGTCTGGATGTTCACGACTTGCAGGGCCATCTGGAGGGTGTCAGGATGGACTGCTCCCTGCCACGGGAACACCTGCTGATGAGCAACTCTGAGGCTCAGCCAGGTTTTCTCAAAACACTCAGCAGTAAGCTGGTGATTGGGGACTAGCATGAGGGCTCTGGAATCAGGGAGTTCTTGGACCCTCTCCTTGTTCTCTTCAGGAATCAGGGGTCCTACAAGAGTCAGAAAGCTCGTGTAAGAGATGCTCTTAGTCTGTAGAACTACATTTTTTTTTTTTTTTTTTTGCTGTATGCAGGCCTCTCACTGTTGTGGCCTCTCCCGTTGCGGAGCACAGGCTCCGGACGCGCAGGCTCAGCGGCCATGGCTCACGGGCCCAGCTGCTCTGCGGCATGTGGGATCTTCCCGGACCGGGGCACGAACCCGTGTCCCCTGCATCGGCAGGCGGACTCTCAACCACTGCGACACCTGGGAAGCCCTGTAGAACTACATTTTTAAATCTAGATCTCCAGTAGTACGCAATGTGACTCTTATCTTTGGAGAAATGGCTTAAATAACCAATGATGAACTTCCTTCTTGCTCACAGAGACGAAATTCGGGCAACAGTCTGAGGTTTAGCTAGGGTACTGTACTCTCTACCAGTCATTGCAAAAGATAAAGATTTTTCATTACAAGGTATAAAGTAAGGACTATTTTTACCTGATGTGGCAAAAGATGCAGTGTTAGGAAGCTCTGGGCCATGACGTTCCACTCCCTGGCATTTAGAGATGGTTGCCCAGCGGGCTTTGCCGTATACTGGCACCAGTGTGTTGAAGTCCGAGGCCCAGCTGTTCACAGGTCTTTCTGCCTGATCCTCCAAAAGTGTGAGAGAAGGGTCAGATTGAGGGCTCCGTAGGATCCGCTTCACTTCATCGATGCCAGCTAAGAGGAGGCGATAGTAGAAGAGACCTCGGTCCCGTACTGCCATATCCTTTTCTTCCTCTGAGGTAAGACAACAGACTAAGTTAATGAAAAACAAAAACGAAAACACTCTTTCTACCCCTGTGCCCACCAGAATAGGAGAACAAAATGAAGGAGGGAGGAAACCCTAGAAAACGTTGACATTTTCTTCTTCAGTCCCAGATGGCTCACCAAACAATGAAAGCTGTGAGAACCTGTATGACTGGTCATGGCAAGTACCATTTCCTTCTTTTTTTTTTTTTTTAATTTGACTTTATTTATTTTTTTTTATACAGCAGGTCCTCATTAGTTATCCATTTTATACATATTAGTGTATATATGTCAATCCCAATCTCCCAATTCAACCATTTCCTTCTGAAGAGCCTACCTATGCAGTAGTATAACAAACGGCCCAGCGTGTCCTGGCACTCGGCGGGTCGAGAGAGGAAAAGGCGCAGCAGAGCCGTGAGCAGCTCCATCTTGACAGCTGGAAATGTCTCCGACTTCACATTCTCTACGAAGTCTTCCAACACATAAGGAGCGTTGGGGATTCTCTCCCCGTGGACACCGAGTAGCCAAATAAGCGCTTGCTTCCCCTAGGTAATAAGGGAGTAAGAACAGGTGCTCAACATTTGGCTGTCCAGAACACAGGCCAGAGCAGGCAGTAGATAGCAGCAGGTTTTGCTTTTCCCCTAGAGTCAGTAGAAAAGGTGTAATATTTTATTTACTTCCACTTGCATTTATTAATCCACCCCCTACTAAACTCTCTACAACAAATAGGAATGAAATTCTACCACACAAAAGGAGACTTAAGACTCACAGCCTACGTTGCTTAAGCAATAAGGCTTCCTCAGCTTTGAGGCTTCTTCCCCAATTTGGGGTTTAATGCTTCAGTGGAAGCTATTGGAAGATTCTCCTAAGTTAGGGGAACCTAGAGTGCACATCAGAGTCACCTGCGAAGTTTCTTAAAACTCTGTGAGTCTAGGGCTTCCACTCTCGAATATTTGAGTAGATACTGGAAGCCCAAATATTTGTAAAAATTCCAGACGATTCTGATTTTCATGCCAGCTGAAAATCCTATGGTGTAAATCTCTGACTCAAAACTGTTCACAAGAACAATGGTATCAAAATATTTGTAAGAAAACCATAGCTAAATCCTAATGTTTTTATAATTTATATCCCACCTACACCCAAAACAGAATCTGAGGTGGCAATCAATGCTAAGAATTCCACTTCAGACACTGGGTGGAAAGAATAATTAGATTCCATTTCACAGAGCAGGGTCCCAAGCACTCCCCCTCTGCCTAGAAGTAAAGGAGAATTACAGCCTACCTCACTATCTTGAATGCTCTCCTCACAGCCGGGCAGGGCCTGACACACAGCTTCTGTACACTGAGGACACAACCAAACCAGGTCTCGGAAAGTCTGCACAACCACTAGAGCACAGCTCAGGACATAAGAGCACAGGATTAGAGCCTCCACACAGGAAGGAATCTTAAGAAAAGTCACATATTCAGGCTAGATTACTGGGGCAATTTCTGTAAGATGGGTGTTTGGTGGGGTGGTCAATAATTATCTGAGAAATGTCTGACATGGGCAACAATTTCTTAAATAAGTGTTGCTCATCAGATTGCCATGAGGATAAATAAGTGAATGTATGTGAAAGCACCTGGCAAACCAGAAAGCATATACAAATGTGGGGAAGTGCTGCTGTCGAATGATGCTCTGAGGACAGTATAAATGGAGCCACCAGGGCTGGAGCTACGGTGAAGCAAGCAAGGTGCCAGGGTGTAAAATTTAAGAAGACACACAGAGTTAGCATTTGCACAAACTTGAGAGCGAGTGCCTCTTTATATATATTCTTTTTTTAAAATATATATTCTTTTCCATTCTGGTTTATCATAGGATATTGAATATAGCTCCCTGTGCTATACAGTAGGACATTGTTGTTTATCCATTCTCTATATAAAAGTGAATTGCCTCTTTAAATGTTTGCATCCTAGGCGCTTTGCTTGCCTCACCCTAGTCCCAGCCTTGGAAGCCACTGCTTACAGTATGCTTCCATAAAGCAAAAAGAGGGGTAAAGGTGGGGAAATAACAAGCAAGGTCACCCTCGCACCCTTCACGATCTATACAACAGCCTTGTAGACTCATGGCTACCTGAAGACTCCCTACCCTGTTAGATATGTTTCTCTGATGGCAACAGATGATGATGCAAAGAAGAGTTTAAACCTCTGTTATTGAACAACAAATATGTTTTGAGCAACTACTATAGGTCGGGAAATTGACCAAAAAAAAAAAAAAAAAATCCTAGAAAGGTAGCCATTACCTGTGGTAATGTGCTCTTGTCGAAGCCCCAGCAGCTCTGTTAGAATCTGCACACATTGATCCGTGTAGGTCCTGGCGATGCCACCTACAGAGGAAGGGAAAGCAGAAAAATGTGTTAAGTCCAATACTAGCACCTCATTCTAAAATAATTTCCCACCAGCCAAAGAAAGACCAAGAGGACCAGAAATACCTAAAAAGAAAAGAAAAAGAAAAAGAAAATCACCCCTTGCTTGATGAAATAAGAATCTAAGTTTACTATAAAGGGAACTTTGGTAAAATGAATTTCCCATTGAACAAGGTTGAAAACTTTTAGTAACAAAGGTATTTATGTGGCAGCCAGTTTGTTGCAGCACACCTGTACAGGAATATTCCTGCT
>NW_006789305.1:648175-670723 GCF_000442215.2 Lipotes vexillifer
TCCTGCTGGGAACACTGTGCAACAGCCTCTAGACTGCAGGATTTCTACTCCCCTCTTTGTGCCCTCTCTCTGCCTCTAAAAATAACCATACTTTATTCTACATATGAGGGTTCCTTCTCCTCCTCTACTTGAAGTCCTCCAAAACTTAGTTCCCCAGCTGCTTGCATCTGACGCACTCTAGCCCTTTAAATTCCAGGCAGAGTAGCATGAAAAGGTCTGTAAGTCTTAGGTTTTACTCTGTGCTGGTCCGCTCAGCATAATGCGTAGCCCGGAGCAGAAGCTTGATAAAAGATTGCTAAATTTTCAAAGGACTTTGAGTCAGGAAGGCTGGGTTCCAGTCCCAGTTCAGGAACTATATGACCTTTGGGCAATTTAAGAAACTTTTTGTGCCTGAGTTTCTTCATCTTTGAAATGAAGTTAATAATAACACTTGTCCACTCTTCTTGACTGCCTCACAAGGCTGTGGGAAGATGATATACAGAAAAGCATTTTGGATAACAGATGACAAAAGGCAATATAAATTGTGTTACAGTTTGCATCACCTATAGTCTATATCCTAGAAGATATGGAAACACCAGTGTTGACCAAAAAAGCCTTTCTCCCCACCTTGTTTGTAGTCACTGACCCAACTGTTTGGTGCAAGATACTTTGCCTCTGAAGCAAGATTCACTCCCTTTTCTCTCTGTGGTTCCACAGCTTTCTAGCTGGTTGGTCTAGGCTCTCACAAAGGAAAAGCAACAGACACCTACCTATGGCAAAGATGGCAGCCTGCGCGAAGTCGGCGGACACATCAGTGCAGTACCCGCGAAGCTCCTCCAGCACCTGCTGCACATTCTCGTCGTTCACCAGCTCACACAGCACCTCCACCTTCTGGAGCTTGATGTAGTGGGGCTCCGAGTAGGAGCAAAAAAACTTTTTGTAGTGGCTGCTAAAGTGACCCGGCAAACTGTGCAGGACCTGGCGCACATGGCAGAGGGCAGCAAAACAGAGCTCGCGGCTCTCTGAAGAACAGGCAGCCAGCAAAGTTCCCTTGACTTGCATGAGCACGTCGGTTTGCACATGGGGGAAGTTTTTTGCCAAGATCAGAAAGAGTTTGGTGGCTCCCATCACCACACCTGGGCTACTGCTCTTGAGAAAACTGTCCAACAGGTTAAGAATGTCAAACAGCTCCTCCTCACTGCGGGGTTGGTAGCGTAGCAGAAAGTTCAATACTTCAGCCTGGCCCCACTGGTCCAGTTTTGACATGCTATCCAAAAAAGAAAACAAAAGTGCTAACCTAGCAACAAAATTAGGACCACCTCCGTGCTACTGCCATGTCACCAGTCATCTGTTCATCACAACAAGGGGAGAATTCTTGAAAATAGGTTGTGCCATAATCAAATTATTCTTTTGATGTACTAAAGTTTACACAAAATAAGGCTTTAAATTCCAAGATGAGTTTACAGTACAAATGCACACTCATCGAAGGCCAAAGACATGATCACTATATCCTAGATCCAGATTCTCTACATTTTAAGATAGTATGAATGGCTTAGTTTGGAGGACATAACGACTGCAGAGGACAGAACCCTGAAGGACCCTTCTGCCATCTCTCTATATCACCAAAAGAAACTAAGACAAATTAAAAAAAAAAATTCACTCAATGAAACATGAGGAAGTTAATAGTTACAGTTAACTTTCTTTACTACTCTACAGAAGTTGTTCAAGACCTCTCCTTCATTCAATACATCAACAAGATCCCATTAGGATGTAGATCTGATCACGATAAAAGAGCACAGAGGCATCCAAACCGATTTAAGAGATGGTGGGCGATGGGCTTATTGATGACAACACCTCCTTCCTGTTTCAGAATTTCCTCCAGAGACCTCAGGCAGTTCACAACCACAATTGGATCCTGGTCACGCAGCAAACTATATAATTCGTTTACCAGGGCACCATCTATAAAATGGGACAAAGATCTCACATAAAGAAAAGTTTCAGAGTCAAGGTGATAGAGCCAGAATAACAGTTCCAGGCAGACAAAGCTGAACTTCTCTGCCACAAAAATAACAAAGGCAGTAACAAAGTGCAAGGCCAAAACAATGGCCATTTCCAGACTGTTCTAAGCAGCTAAGGCACAGGATCTCACGTGGGCCCCAAAGGAAGGACTTCTCTAATCTCAGAGAATACCAAGCCCTGCATCCTACTTAAAAGAGACATACAGAAGCAGGGTCACATTATTATTTCCTACCAAAGCTACATACTCTACAAAGTCATATAATGGAAGCACAAATAAATAGTGATCATGGTAGATTACACTGAAACTTACCCACTTCAGAGTCTCCATGAAGAGTATGCATCTTGGCACAGCCAAGGACTGCTACCCTCCTGACATATGAAGCCTTATCATGCAGACCGTTGAGAACTGGCTGTTGGATATATTCCTGCACACCAGGCAACCTAAGCAACACATCCTAGAGTCAGTCAGATCCTAAGGTACTAGTTTTGACATAATTGAGCCCCTATTCACTTAACAGAGGGTTTAGTAGATGTTTGAATATGCATTGGTCAGATTCTTCTCCAACAAAGTGGAGAAAGCTGCTGCCAAACTTAAAAAGCCTCACTTGACTTTTCATGTGGAATAATGCCACACAGGCAGGTTAAAAGAAATACACACACACACACACACACACACACACACACACACACACACACATTTAGAAATCTTTAACTATTTCAGGGACTTCCCTGGTGGTCCAGCAGTTAAGACTCTGTGCTCCTAATGCAGGGGGCCTGGGTTTGATCCCTGGTCAGGGAACTAGATCCCATGTGCCGCAACTAAGACCCAGAGCAGCCAAATAAATAAATAAATAAATAGTTAACTATTTCACTGAGAGTAAGGATAGAAAAATTCCTTAATGAAATCACATATATAGTTTTTTAAACCAAAGCAATGGCCAAAAACCTGAGTTCAGGTTACAACAGTGTCTTCCCCATTATTAAGAAGCTCAAATAAATTGCCATCATTAAAAACCTGCCCCATGACCGCATGAACTTATCAGCCACTGAGATACAGGAAGGGAGGAGAGTGCTCACCTGAGGCTACACATGCTCCGTAGTGCCAACCCTCGCACCATCGGGTTGGGGTCCGAACAGTCTTTGCACAGTGTATTGATGGCCAGGAGAGCCAGATCTGGTTTCAGGGGGGCATAGGTACACATGTAGAGATAAACCAACTTCTTCTGAACAATATCTATAGTGGCACTGGCCTTCACCATTTCCATGAAAACACCCGACATGTCCGAGCCCTGGGTCATGTGCCTGAAACCAACACACACAGCAGGAAAAAAGTAAAATACATAATCCCCACCCTACAACAGAAAGCCTTTTACTTATACATGCCCTGGATAATCCAACTAGATTGTGATCTCTTAGAGCAGAGCAACCAGGTCTACTTTGTCTATCATATCACACAATACTTCACAACGGGCCTGCAATAAACGTTCTTCTATTCATTCAACGAACTAGTACATTCCAGTCACATTCAGATTTTACATTCCAGGGATATGTTCTGTGGAATAATCTTGAAGAAGGCATGGTCTCAGATATCAAGGAACTCAAAAGTCTACCAAGGAGGCAGACAAGAACACCACTAATTACAGAATGATAGATTGGTATTATAACAAAGTAACAGACAAGGTGCAGTGGGGATCAGGAGGTCTAACACTGCAAAAGTCATAAAATGTTTCCACAGAGGAAGAAACACTTGAGCGGAATGAGCAGGAGCTCCAGGCAGGTGTAGTAGCTAGGTAACGATACACACTGTGATGCATGTGGACATGAGCAAGAATGGTACATTCTTTTCAGAGTATGCAGGTAGTTAACTGGGTGTCCCTTGGGTGCTATGATAAGAAATTTGGACTTTATTCTGTAGATCACCGTTTCTCAAACTGTGATCTCCTATAGCAATTAGAGGGGATGTCTGTTTAAAATGCAGATTCCTGGGTTCCATCCCACCCTACTGAAGTCAGAATTACTGGATTGGATGAAAAATTTACATTTTCTAAAAAAGCACCCCAAGGGGGCTTCCCTGGTGGCGCAGTGGTTGAGAGTCCGTCTGCTGATGCAGGGGATGCGGGTTCGTGCCCTGGTCCGGGAGGATCCCACATGCCGCGGAGCGGCTGGGCCCGTGAGCCATGGCCACTGAGCCTGCGCGTCCGGAGCCTGTGCTCCGCAACGGGAGAGGCCACAACAGTGAGAGGTCTGCGTACCGCAAAAACAAACAAACAAAAAAGGCACCCCGAGGGACTTTTGTGCATACTGAAGTTTGTGATCCACAGCTATACACAAGAGTTATATTGTCAAATTCATATGCTGGAAAATCAATCTGGCTGAAATGAGGGCCTAAGGTGACCTACTACTAAGCTACTGCAATTGCTTTAAAAAGGGAACCGGAACAGCAGTGCCAATTAAAAAAAAAAGAGAATGGACCACAATATTCATTGCAGCTCTATTTACAATAGCCAGGACATGGAAACAACCTAAGTGTCCATCAACAGATGAATGGATAAAGAAGATGTGGCACATATATACAATGGAATATTCCTCAGCCATAAAAAGAAACGAAATTGACTTATTTGTAGTGAGGTGGATGGACCTAGAGTCTGTCATACAGAGTGAAGTAAGTCAGAAAGAGAAAAACAAATACCATATGCTAACACATATATATGGAATCTAAAAAAAAAAAAAGGTTCTGAAGAACCTAGGGGTAGGACAGGAATAAAGATGCAGACATAGAGAATGGACTTGAGGACATGGGGAGGGGGAAGGGTAAGCTGGGACGAAGTGAGAGAGTGCCATGAACATATGTACACTACCAAATGTAAAATAGATAGCTAGTGGGAAGCAGCTGCATAGCACAGGGAGATCAGCTCTGTGCTTTGTGACCACCTAGAGGGGTGGGATAGGGAGGGTGGGAGGGAGACGCAAGAGGGAGGAGATATGGGGATATATGTATATGTATAGCTGATTCACTCTGTTATAAAGCAGAAACTAACACACCATTGTAAAGCAATTATACTCCAATAAAGATGCTAAAAAAAAAAAGAGGATGGATACTTAGAACCATGAATCCATACCATCTGACTTGAACAGTGACAATCAGGTGTCACCAAGACTGACTCCCACATTTGCTCAGTTGGGTGGTGACGTTCATCAACACAAATACAAGTGGAAGAGCAGGTTTGGGGAGGGCGGAAGGATGTAGGTACTATTTTGCATGTCTTTGAAGAAATATCCAGGTGGAAATGCCAAGCAGGCAGTAGGATCTGTGGGTCTGACGATAAAAAAAAAAAGGAGGTCTGTGCTAGACATAGATCTGGAAGTCAGCAGTACAAGTTCAAGATATGGATGAAACCACCCAGCTGAGTAAAAGCAGCAAAATATGTCCCACAAGGGAGACTTAGACGGCAGTCCAGAGAAGCAGGAAGACCAAATCATACAACTGCCATGGGTGCAAGTTCACTTAATCTTTCTAAGCGGCCAGTGGTAGAGAGCCCTGATGGGGATGGCAATGGGGGAGTTAGAGCGTTAGGTGATACCTAATCACTCGCTGGATGACATTCCGATAGCGCAGCCTATCAGCCTGAATGTGAGGGTTACACAGAGCCTTCTTCAGCTCCTTCACCTCGTCCTCGGAGCCCAGGTACGGCATCTTCTCGAACAGTCACGGGTCAGTTCCCAGAGATCCCTAGGTAACTCGTGGGCTCCTTCTAGCCCTGATGTGTGGACCTGGGTAAAGGAAACGTCAGTCAGTGAAAAGACGACAGGCACGATCTGGCCCAGCCTTGTCTTCCCCCAGGGCCGGCATCCGGGCCCTACCACACTCGAACTTCAACCCTCTCGATCCCTGGCGAGGCCCACCCTAGGCTCTGTGGATCCTTCCGGGGACCTGCAGGCTGGTTCGCTCCGCCCACAGTTCTCTCCCGCTACCTCTAGGCCCACGGCCCGACTTCCAGCCCGGCAGCCAACAGTCCGTGGACCCCTCCCTCTCCAGTTCCAGCCTTTCTTGCGCCTCCACGCGGTTGCCGTCACCAAGAGGCCCAATCAACCTTTCTGCGGAAGTCCCGCCTCCTCCAGGGGGACCACGCAGAGCAGCTGCCAATCACCCTCTCCCAGTGAGCGCCGAGCGCAGCCTGGATCCCGACCTTAGGGTACCCTTCCCCCAACCTCTCACCTCCCGACACCGCCGCGCGGCTACCTCAGGCAGAGCGGTGGCGGGCAATCGGAAATCGGCTACTTCCGCCTGTCTCCGCCCAGCAGCGCGCGCTTTGAGACCAGGGCCTCGGCCCCTGGTCCAGCGCGCCTGGGGGAGTGGCGCTCCGTTGGGCGCCTTCTGTGGTTTGCGATTCCACCCCCAGACTCCCACAGCACAGTCACTTCCTTCTTTCTGCCCAGTCTAGTCACTCATTCCCCACTGAGCTGGCTTTCCTTACGGCCTCTGGCCCTGTTCTTGCCCCAGCATGACTTTTTTCAGGGCGCCGTTGTAGGAGCCTCCCGCAGGAGCTCCGTTCCCATGAAGATCCCACTGGTGACTCTCCAACCCCGCCACCATGAACGGGGTCTTGATCCCTCAAACGCCCATCGCTGTAGACTTTTGGAGCCTGCGCCGGGCTGGCTCCGCCCGGCTCTTCTTCTTGTCCCACATGCACTCGGACCACACCGTGGGTCTCTCTAGCACCTGGACCCGGCCCCTCTACTGCTCCCCAGTCACCGCTTACCTCTTGCACCGTCACCGACAGGTATGGGGGGCTGGAGTCGGCCTCTGAGAGTTGGTCCCGGCAGCTGGGTGGGGACTTCCGATCTGTCACAGCCTTGGAGTCATAGAGTTGGGGCCAGGAAGACTGATTTTTACAAAAGCGAGAGCCCAGAATGCATCTTTAGCCCAGAATAGGAGTGTGGTTTCCAACTGGCTGGCTTGGGATGTTTCAGTGATAAATTGGGGAGGACTTTTAGTCCAGCCAAGGAAATTGTTCCTACCTCTTCACATAAGCTAGGCCAGTGTTTCCCAAACTTGCCTCATCATAAGAATCCACCCAATGTGCTGAGTAAAATACAGATTCTCCAGCGCCTCCCTTCTCCCCCATCTGATTTAGTAGACATAGCTAGCACAGGTCGTGGAAATCTGGTTGGAATTTTTTTTAACAGGTGCCCCCCAAAGGATTATTATGATTTGGAAAGTTTGAGAATCGCTGACTAAACTTGTTTTCTGCCCTCTTAATTTAAACTTGTACGAAGGGTGAGGTAGAGGGTGGGAAGAGGAAGGGAAGATTGTTTGGGAATCCCCATCACAGCTTCTGATCCAAGGAGGTATCAGGGAGGGGAGTCTGTGTTCCCTGGGATGACCAACTGTTTCTTCAGGTATCTAAGCAGTGGATCCGAGCCCTGGAGGTTGGTGAGAGCCATGTCCTGCCTCTGGATGAAGTTGGGCGAGAGACCATGACTGTAACCCTCATCGATGCCAATCACTGCCCTGGCTCTGTCATGTTTCTCTTTGAAGGATACTTTGGAACCATCCTCTACACAGGTGGGCTTCCGGAGGGGTCCTTTCCACTTTCCCAGCCTAGACACTACTTTGTTTTGGGGGGGACAAGCCCCGCGGTTTGCGGGATCTTAGTTCCCCAACCAGGGTGGAGCCTGCCCCCACAGCAGTGAAAGCGCGGAGTCCTAACCACTGGACCGCCAGGGAATTCCCAACACGACTTTTCTTGAGCATCTTTGACTTATAGTAGAAGTCTGGAGACCTCCTAGCTTCATTCCACATGAGCACAGTGACCCTTTCTCAACTGATTTCCCACTCTTTAAGGGTATGAACTTTGCAAAGAATCATGAAAAAATAGGAGCACGATGGAGACGTTTCCACAAAGAAGCTGTACTACATTCATCATTGCTAGACTCTAGTTTTTTCCAACAGACCAGTAGGCAAATGCCCATTGTTGGAATTGGGAGAGGTTTGTCTTCTATACTTTTGTCTCTGACTGTCTGCCTCCCATATATTCTTCTTCCAGGGGATTTTCGGTATACACCGTCCATGCTGAAGGAGCCAGCCCTGAGACTGGGGAAGCAGATCCATACCTTATACCTAGACAACACCAACTGCAACCCAGCCCTGGTTCTTCCTTCCCAAGAAGAAGCTGCCCGCCAGATTGTTGAGCTCATTCGAAAGCACCCACAACATAACATAAAGATTGGTGAGGGCTTTCCTTTCCTTTTTTTCTCACTCATGGAGCTAGTGAATCTAGGTTCTTTGGAGTGTCTCACATCTTTCAGGTCTTTGTGCAGATGTCCTTTTCTCCATGAAATCTACCCTGACCTTTTTATTTAAAATTACAATCTGCCCACCATCTGCACTCCCACATTCCCACCTCCTGATCTCCTAAACCAATTCAACTTTTTCATTTTTTCATAGCACTCATCAACTTCCCATATACTCCATATGTTTTAATATACTGTTGCTTGTTGTTGATTGTCTATCTCCACTTTCTCTGACACACACACACGTTCCTTGAGGGTGTGGATGGAGGTGGGAAGAAGTCTTATGTGTTTGTGGAACAGAGAAGCAGCAGTATGACAGGTGCACAGTGGTTGAGGAGGCTGGAAAGGCTGGAGGGGCTGAAGTGCCTGTAAGCCATTTTGAACTTGATCCTAAATGCAACCACTGCTCTTAGGACAAAGAGCTATTGAAGGGTTTTAAGTAGGAGAGGGACACTATTGCCCTTATCACCTTACAGTGTATTCCATAATTTACGTATTTATTGTATTTAGTTTTTATTATCTGTCTCCCTGTGCTAGAATGTAAATTTCACAATAGACAGGCTCTTTGTTTCACTTACGGATATATCCCAGATGCCTAGGTTAATGCCTGATAGAGGCATTCGGTAAATATTTGTTAGCAAGTGAATGAAGTTTATCAATGTAGATATTCAGGTGAGTGTTCTTGCAGTTATAGATACATTGAAAACCCAGCTGTCTGCTTGTTCTAGTGACTCCACAACAGTACAAAACATTTTGGGCTTTTTGGAATTGCCTTTTGGGATAGTTTATGAAAATCCATTTTTACTTTTTAAAATGTAATAGATTTAGTTCCAAATGATTTTTTTTGATTGTTTCCAAAATTGTAGTAAATCCACAAAAGGAAAAAAATTTGCCACCATGATGAACATTTTAAAAGGATATGCCCCAGCTCTGAAAGGAGTTTCAAAATAGGTTTAAACAAAGGCATTGAAAAAAAAAATTATATACCTTCCAGAGTGACTACCAAACTGATGGAGAGATATTCCCTCTCAGGATTGCTTGACTACTCATGAAGAAATATCAGTGCTAACTATTCTTGGAGTTTTCAACACAGAGTTTTCCCAGAGAAGCACAGCTGGCTAGTAGGGTACTGTAGTACGGCTTGATTAATTTTGCAGATATACAGTAATCCCTTACTGTGTGCCAAGTATTCTGATAGGCAGTGGGAATAGAAAAAAATGAATAAAATATGAGGGCTTACAGTCTAGTAGTAAAGGGCCTAGAAGAGGTAAAATAAAAGGCGGAAGGACAGGGAGAGAGAAAAGAAAATCAGCTACCTTCGTGCCCAAAGAGTGAGATTTTGAACCATGATGAGGAATAAGGTGGATATAAAGGAAATATAGATTCTTTAAAGGCGTTCACAGTCTGGATGTAGACTTGAAATACACCTTCAGAAAAGGTCTGAGAACAACTACTTAAACAACATCTCCCATATCTGTTACCATAACCATTTCCCAAATTCAGGCCTCCATTTCTTTCTCTATACATACTGTTTGGGCCTTCTAACTGGTACTTCTGCTTTCAGTATATTCTCATGCAGGTCTTTGAATAATACTGCTGCCACTTTTTTTTCTAAAGCCCTGCTCTGATCCTATGAATCCTATAATTAGAATTAGCCATTTTCCTGCTTGCAACTCCTTAATGACTCACCTTCACTTACAGAATTAAATCCAAGCTCCCTAGCAGTACATACAAAGCCCCCTATTATATGGCCCTTGCTCACCTCTCTAGTGTCATTTTTTACCAGTTTCTTTGTACCTTAGTAACACTGAAATGACCTCTCTTAAAATGTTCTCGACCATCCCCTTCCCTTGCCAGATTAACTTGCACCCATCATTTAGGACTTATCTAAGTTGTTATTTTCAGGAAGCTGTCCCTAACTCTATCAACTGGTAGATGTTTCTCTGTGCCCTCATAATACTGTGTGCATGTCTGTAGCATGCATTGTTTCTGGGTCCCCAAATAGATTACACTCCTTGAGGACTGAGATTTTTGTTTGTTTTCATGGTGCCTAACACCTGATAGATGCTTTCCTTTGTTGAACTGAATGAATGAGTGGATTCTGTGCTAAACTTCTCCCTACCCCATCCTCCATATACCTCAGCTCAAATGCCACCTCCTTCCCGATAGACAGTCCGGGGGTAGTCCCATTACTTTTGTGTATTTCTATTAAACATTTGGTTGACTTATTAGCTTCATCCTCTTCCTTCTCTTACTTTCCCCAATCCCTTGAACATTATTCAGGACTCTATAGCCTGGGAAAAGAGTCACTGCTGGAGCAGCTGGCCCTGGAGTTTCAGACCTGGGTGGTATTGAGTCCTCGGCGCCTGGAGTTGGTGCAGCTGCTGGGCCTGGCAGATGTGTTCACAGTGGAGGAGAAGGCTGGCCGCATCCATGCCGTGGACCACATGGAGATCTGCCATTCGGCTATGCTGCGTTGGAACCAGACCCACCCTACCATTGCTATCCTCCCCACCAGCCGGAAAATCTACCGTTCCCACCCCGATATCCACATCATCCCTTACTCTGACCATTCCTCCTACCCTGAGCTCCGTGCCTTTGTCGAAGCACTGAGGCCTTGCCAGGTGGTGCCCATTGTCAGGCGACAACCCTGTAGGGACTACTTTCAGGACAGCCTGAGCCCCAGGCTTTCTGTGCCTCTGATTCCAGACTCTGTACAGCAATACATGAGTTCCTCCTCTAGAAATCCAAGTTTTCTCTGGCTATTGTTAGAAAGGAAGCTAAAGAGACTGAGAACCCAGGGTGTTGTGTTTGAATCCCTTGAGGAAAATGCTGATCACTCTCAAGCTGACAGGGACTTGAAGAAGACCAAGAATGAGAACCTTTCTGGGGAGCTTGAGAAGCAGCCCTCCCACCATCCTTTGAAGATCAAGAAGCAGTCGTTTCTGGACATCTGCAACAAAGAATGGGAGGGGGCAGTCCCTTCCTCCGAGTCCCAGAAGATGGTGACTGTATTGACTGCCCCCTCGGGTTTTTCAGTGCACTTAGGGTCTACAGATAAAGAATTTTCCTCTCCGGAAACTGGGGAGGAAATCAGTGTAGGGCCCTGCTTGGTACCCAGGGGAGACAATGCGGGCTCAGCAGCCACAGGGAACCAGAGCGCCTGGATGGGCCAGGATTCTCCCCAGTCTCACAGCAGCAAGGCTGCCCCTCTTCTGGCTCCTGAGTACAGGGACCTGGCACTCAAATACCTTCTGACCCCAGTGAACTTTCTCCAGGTAGGGTTCTCTTCCAGGGGCTTTGACCAGCAAGTGGAAAAATACCATCAACTCTTGCTCAAGTATAGACAGGAGAGTACAGAATGACAACACTGTTTGATCCAACACTGCACTTTTTAAAAAAAATTCATCAAGAGTTGTTTATTTTCAAAGTTAGCACTCTTTGTATTTCTACCACTAACAAATGGGCAGTGCCACATCAACACTGCACTTTTTTTTTTTTTTTTTTTGCGGTACGCGGGCCTCTACCTGTTGTGGCCTCTCCCGTTGCGGAGCACAGGCTCCGGACGCGCAGGCTCAACGGCCATGGCTCACGGGCCCAGCCGTTCTGCGGCATGTGGGATCTTCCCGGACCGGGGCACGAAACCGTGTCCCCTGCTTTGGTAGGCGGACTCTCAGCCACTGCGCCACCAGGGAAGCCCAACACTGCACTTTTGAAGATAGTGGCTGATGGCTTATTTGGGGCCTTACTTTTCAGTGGTACATGCCCACCCTGTAACAAGACTTTGAGCTCAAAGCGTGTTTATTGGAATCCTAGTGTCTATAGAATTCTTAGTTCTATAATTGACTTGTGTTTAAGAAACTCTTTACATTATAACCCCTTTACAGTATATGTGAGCACATTAAATGTTCTGGGAAGTCCTGCAGTAATTTAATCTGTTTAACTTTGTTTAACCCAGTATTTCTCCAAACTTTTTTTTTTTTGGCTGTGTGGCATGCGGGATCTTAGTTCCCTGATCAGGGATCGAACCCGCGCCCCCTGCAGTGGAAGCAGAGTCCTAACCACTCTCTAGACTTTTTGAACATGCAGTCCTCTTGTGTGGCTGCAGAAAGAGATAAAGAGTCTGATCAAAAAGGACCAGTTTATTCCCATTGTTTTGTGTGTCATGTGTCATTCCCCATGTCCCCTTCTGTCTCTTCCTAAAGTCCCTAGGTAGTTCTGTTTTTTAATTTAGGAACTGTGGTGCAGGAGGATAAAGTGACCCAGGCAGCATGTTCCAATCCTGAGGGTCACTGATTTGCTGTGACCCCATCCAAGTCACTTCCTGTCTCTGCCTCTGGGAAGGAACAGGAAGTGATGAAGATCCTTGAAAAACTGGAGAAAATTTCCACCTCTGTCTCCGTGAGAGTTTGCAGTTAGTGTCCCTGAGGACCTACCTGGAAGAGAGCCAGCTGGGGGACTGGGCATCCCTCACCAAGGCAGTATCTGGAACCCAGCCAAACATTAGGCTTAGGGTAAGATGGGCCTCCCAGCTGCCTAGAGGCCCTGACTATTTGGCTGAAATAAGGTTACAAAAGATCAAATGTGCTGCCAGATAGTCTTGATTGTTCACACAGCTGGGATATTTGCTGCCCCCCTCCACCCAGTATCCCCCGCTTCCATCCTTGGGTTGAGTAGGGAGCTGGAGGACATAGCCTGTTTGTTTCAGTAACCAGGGCAGAGACCAAGGAGCCAGCTGGTGGAAGGGGTGAGGGTGTGCAGTTCTGCCCTGACCTGCTCACAGCCTGACAAAATGCCAAACCAATAAGCAGGACAGCAGATACCACAGTCACAGACGGCACAGGCATGTGGAGCTGGGCACACGGATAAAAACTTTCACAATGGAGCTTCAAGCCTTCACAATGAAGAAGCCTCTGATTCTTGTCCAGGGGGCCGGAAATTGTCTACTTCTGGAGGAAGATATGAAGAGTTTAGAAAGCAAAATAAGGCCTTTCTCTTGGGCAAGCTGTATATAGCTCTTTTGTCAGTGACCTTCACTGTAAGCCTCCCGTGGGCCCACTAGGAGCCATAGCAGGTGAGGCATGTGGGGTAGCAGGGAACATGGGCACTGTCCTGGGCTTGAATCCACGGTACCTGGGCAAATAGAGATATCAGGCTTCCATAGCAGAGCCTCAGTTTCTCATCTGTAAACCAGGGACTCTCCTGATTGCTTTGGAGGTTAGAGAATTGGTAAAATTCCTAGCTCAGTGCCTATCACATGATGGATATTTTAAATATTGGTTCTCTCAGCCTCTGGTTCTTTAAAAAAAAATTATTCTCTATATAAAATAAGAAACTTTGGAAGTCATACAAAATATAAAGAAAAAATCAGAATTCCTCCATGTAGATCAATTGTTTTCTTCTAGTCTTTTTCTGTGCATGTAAATATATTAAATATATAATTTTTTTTCCAAATTGGGGTAATACTGTATATAGTTTTATATCCTGCATTTTACTTTCTTAATATCTTAAGCATTTTCTCGTATCAATAAATATTATTCAAAATGTCATTTTAATAGTTGTATAATACCCTGTCATATGGGTATACCTTAATTAAAACTATTTCTGTTTTATTCAACATTTTGTGTGCTCTTTTTTTCACAATTATACATATTACAATGGACATTCTTATGCATATATCATGGCATTTGTGTTTATTTTCTTGGAGTAAATTACTGGAAGTGGGATAACAGTTTTAAGTTTTTTAAATTTATTTTATTGAAGTATAGTTGATTTCCAGTGTTGTGTTAATCTCTACTGTACAGCAGAGCGATTCCGTTATACATATATATACATTCTTTTCCATATTCTTTTCCATTATGGTTGAATATAGTTCCCTGTGCTATATAGTAGGACCTTGTTTATCCATTCTCTATATAATAGTTTGTATCTGCTAATCCCAACAGTCTTAAGTTCTTGATGCAGATTGTGCCCAGTGCCCTCCAGAAAGGTTTCCTTACTATCCTTTCTGCAGAAGAGGATAGCATTAAAATACCTTGAAGACTCATTAAGTTCAAATGGTGTCATTAGAATGGTACGTAGAAAATCATCTTGTGTGCTACGTTAATATTTACTAAGCTGTGTGGGCAAGGCTTAGCCTGACTTCATCTGGGAGCCTCTAGCTGTCTCACTTCTGTGCTACTCGAAGGTGGCTGGGAGAGATAAGGTAGTCTTCAGTACAAGGGCCCCCAGATGGGAGTTATCTTCTAGCAACAAGGAAACCTGTCAACTCTTGGCACGTGCTGTGTCACACGTATTCCTATAGAATACCTTCCATATAGAAGCGGGATCTATATGAATTCAGATGGGGGGGTGGGAGGTAGAAGCAAAGGGCTTTGAGGAATTTAGTTGTTGGTGGCATGTTTCTGTATTAATAATGGGAAGGGACTTCCCTGGTGGCACAGTGGTTAAGAATCCGCCTGCCAATGCAGGGGACATGGGTTCGAGCCCTGGTCCGGGAAGGTCCCACATGCCGCGGAGCAACTAAGCCCGTGTGCCACAACTACTGAGCCTGTGCTCTAGAGCCCGCGGGCCATAACTACTGAGCCCGCATGCCACACCTACTGAAGCCCGCATCCTAGAGCCTGTGCTCTGCAACGAGAAGCCACTGCAATGAGAAGCCTGCACACCACGACGAAGAGTAGCCCCCACTCACCACAACTAGAGAAAGCCCACGCATAGCAACGAAGACCCAACGCAACCATAAATAAATAAATAAATAAAATTTTTAAAAAAGGAAATAATGGGAAGATTTCATACTATTCTAAATTAAATTTGTCTGGCTTATAGTAGAGATTGGCAGTTGTCTTATTTGTTTTATTTCTCAACACTCCCTCATATAAACATGCTGCTTTGCTACATCTTTAAGAAGCCAATTTAATTTATTTTTAGAATTTAAGGATGACCCCATAGATCTATGAAGATCTTGCAATGAAGCTTGAAGTTACTGGGAGACAGGAAGTTCCCTAGAGATCAATTAGTTATTTGCTTCATGACCTGTGGGAAAACTTGTACTTTTCCACAAGGAGACTGACAGTGATCTAAGTCCCTTTAGGGAAGAAAATCTGCCTGACTGGCCTTGGGGAACCATCTCTTATTCCTGACCCAGACTACCCTTTGTGGTAGGAAACAGAAGATAGAGTCCACTTGTTCAAGAAAAGGGATTTAGACCTGGGTTCTCTATCTCAAGTCCACCCCCAGGGAGACAGTTCTCTCTGCTTTCTTGGAGTGGTTCATAAGCAGGAGAAATTCCATCTGGAGGTCCATTTAAAAGAAAAATTATTTTACTGAAGTATAACTGATTTCCAATGTTGTGTGAATTTCTACTGTAGAGCAAAGTGGTTCAGTTATACATATATATATATACGTATATATACATATATATGTACATATATGTGTGTATATATATATACACGCACATATATATATACACACATATATATATACATTCTTTTTCATATTCTTTTCCATTATGGTTTATCACAGGATATTGAATATAGTTCCCTGTATGTGCACGTATTTCCGATGCTATCACTAGTGAGTAACCGTCAGTCCATAACCTGCTCCCACCTCTCACCCTCTCTAACCACCACCACCACAAGCTGTTTTGTCTTGGGTTCATGGCACTTCCCCCTTTCTCTTCCATAGGATATCCCACCTACATCACTACAGAATGATTCTGCTTGCCCTTATTAGTATCTGTGTCTACAGCTGCCCGTGGAGCATTCTCATCCTCAGAATGGTTAAGCTTGTCTTTATTTTGGCCACAATGCTTTTATTTAGATACACCCTTCCACCTTGAGTATCTCATTCCTGGGTAACTTCCTCTTCTTTGACCACATCCTGGACCCACCAGATCACAGAAAGCTCCCAGATTCTTGGGCTTGGTTCCTTCCCTAAACGGATAGCGTATTGAATCATCTTTCAATCACACAAAACTTCTGGTTAGCCTTGGGTTAGTGTTTCCCTTGCAGTATCCACATATTTAAAACACTATTGTATTAGGGCTATCTAACCAGTCCTAACTCCTCCCATCAATTTATAATAACTTTGGGGAGTGGAGGATGAAGTCTGTCCCCAGTGCTACAACCCCATCCTTAATGTGCTCACTGAAAGGTGTGCTTCTAAGAAGCCAAGAAAATTGGGTCAAGCTCACTCACCCTACTAACCAGGCTCTGTAGAAACAAAGCATGAGGGTGAGACCAGACGCCTGGTGCTTAGGGAGTCGGGAATATAAGGTTTGGAGAAAACCTGCTAAAAGGTCTGAGCACCCAAAATTCCAAAATTGCAAGCAGGGATTCCCCTACCAGCCAACAATGCTCTAACACCAGTTGGTGTCCTACAATTCAACTCAGTTCTGACACTATCTACTCGGAGAGAACATCAGATCTCATAGACTAAGGCTTCAGTCTCACAGGACTGCCCCCGCCACCACTTGAGATGCCCATCAGAAGTCCAGGTTATCATCTGTGCTTCTCACCGATCACTATAGATTGGAGGTTTCAATGACCCCCTCTTTGGGTGTGATTAATTTGCTAGAGCAACTCACAGAACTCAGAGAAACATTTTACTCACTAGATCATCAGTTTATTATAAAAGGATGTAACTCAGGAACAGCCAGATGGAAGCGATACATAGGGCAAAGGATGTGGGAAAGGGCCAGGAGTTTCCACCCTCTCTGAGTGCCACTCTCCCCATATCTCCACCTGTTCACTTCCTCCTTCAGAACTCTGTCTTCATCCTGGATGACTTCAACATTCTGGCCTCTCAGTTTCTTTGACCTCCTCATCTCCAAAGACCTTATTTCCCTCTCTCTACCTTACCACCCTGTCGTTATCATAAGTTGTACTACATCTGAAATCTCAAATTTTTTGTTTGTTTGTTTGTTTTTGCGGTACGCGGGCCTCTCACTGTTGTGTCCTCTCCCGTTGCGGAGCACAGGCTCCGGAAGCGCAGGCTCAGCGGCCATGGCTCACGGGCCCATTCGCTCCGTGGCACGTGGGATCCTCCCAGACCGGGGCACGAACCCGTGTCCCCTGCATCGGCAGGCAGGCTCTCAACCACTGCACCACCAGGGAAGCCCTGAAATCTCAAATTTAAACCCTCTTTTCTCCCAGCTTATCTGCTCAAGTACCCTCATTGCCAATGTTTTACTGTTCGTAAGCTCTCTCTGAGCTTCATTTCCTACCTTGACTGGACTGTATGCTACAATCCATCCATATAATATCACTCCCTTGCTCTCTTTCACTCAAACTTGCCTCGAAAAACTCCAATTCTGGATAAATCATTATATCTATCTACTCTTTGCCTGCACTAGAGCAGCTAGATGTTGCTGGAGAAACCATTCAACCAGGCTGACTGGTTTCATTTTAAAGTCATGATCTCATACACCAGCATGGCGTTCCATACTGCTGAGTAACCCTATTATGTGTCTCTAGTAAGCTTGGTTTCCTATTCTCCCTTTCCTGTTGCTTTCCCCTCCTACCCACACTAACATCTGTCAGTATATCCTGTTGACTGTACCTTGAAACATATCCTGAATCTTATTTCTTTTCACCATCTTCACCACTACCACCCTTGTCCAAGCAACATTTGTCTCTTGTCCGAGGTCTTCAGTAGCCTTTTAAATGTTCTCCCTGCTTCCAGTACTGCCCCCCTCCTCTCCAAATACACAAGTAGAGTCCCCACAGCAGCCATGACATAAATCATAGCATGTTACTTCTCTGCTCAAATCCTCCGATGGCTTTCCAGCTCACTCAGAATAAAAACCAAAGTTCTCCTGGTGGTCTGAATGGTGCCCACCATCTGCGGTTCCTCGTCTCCCACACTTCACTGACTCTGCTCCAGGCACACTGACCTCCTTGCAGTTACTGCAATGTGCCCGGTAAGCGCTCACCTTACTTCTTCCCTCTCCCTACCATCTTTTCCACCCAGGATACCCACATGGCTCCCTCACCTCCTTCAAGGTTTTGCTCAGTGAGGCTATTCCTGGTCATCGTATTTAAAATTACAACCGCCTTGCCTCCCACTCCCTCTTTCTCTGTCTTGCTTTTTCTCCATAGAGCACTTCACATATGATATCATTTACCTATTGAGGTTAGTGTGTGCCTCACTATACTAGAATGTAAACTCCAGGACTTTTTTTTTTTTTGTCTGTTTTGTTCACTATTTCATCCCTACTGTCTAGAACACATAGCACGTTCTTAATGATAAACATCGGGTGAATGAATAAATGAATCAATCTGAAGGAATGGATGGATTGCACATCCTTTAGGCAATCCTTCCTCAATAAATACTATTTCTCTCCAAGAGGGAATAAAGCAGAGTTCATAGCCCTCAATGGGCTGACAACCATTGAATGCTTAGTTCGGCAGATACTGTATAAATATTATCTCTATAACTGGCAACTACCCTGTGTGAAAACTAGTGTCCATAAATCCCTTCATTCATTTGTTCATTCAACAAATATTTATTGAATGCCTACTATGTGCCAGGCATGTGTTCCAGACATTGAGGATATAAAACAGTGAACAAGACAGAAAATGTCCTGCCCACATGGAACTTAAATTCTAAAAGAGAGAGACAGGCAGTATACATAAATAAATATCAGATAGTGATACGTGTTAAGAAGAAAATAAGACTGGCTAATGGGGGTAAAGAGCAGTTCAGATAAAGGTCAAGGAAGTGTCCCTGTGGAATACAATGGAAACAGACTCACAGACATAGAAAACAAACATGTTTAACAAAGGGGAAAAAGAGGGGGGGGAAGGGATAAATTAGGTGTATGGAATTAACAGATATAAACTACTACACATAAAATAGATAAGCATCAAGGATTTACCGTATATCACAGGGAACTATATTCAATATCTTGTAACAACCTATAATAGAAGATAGTCTGAAAAATAAATATATATATAACCTAATCACTTTGCTGTACACCTGAAAACTAACATAGTATTGTAAATCAACTACACTTCAATTAAAAAAAATATTATCACCCAATGAGGGACAGAGACATTCATCTAACTTTGGGTGTGATACACTGAGAAGAACACAGTGTCATTATTCTGGCCGGAAATGGATAACTTGAACCTAGTAATGAAGAAACATGAGATAAACATAAATGACAAACCTAAAATGAGGAGCACTGTGTTATTTTAAAGAAGGATTCTGTATTCTTCAAAAATATCAAAGACAAAGAAAGGCTAAGGATCTCTTTCAGATTAACAGAGACTGAAGAGACTGACAATTAAGTGGAATATTTGATTCTAAACTGGATCTGGTACTGGAAGAGGAAAAGATGGTAAGAAAGACATTATTGGATTGACAAATTTGGAATACAGATGGTAGATGAGATAAAAGTATTTTATCAATGTTAAGTTTCCTGGAATTGATAATTGTATGTATTGTGTCTGTAAAAGAATGTATTTATTCTTAGGACATTCAAATATTAAGGGATAAAGGGGCATGACGTATGCGATTTACTTGCAAATGGTCAGATAAAAACGTGTGTGTGTAATCTATTTGGCTGAGAATGCAAATGTTAAAGCAACAGGGTCAAAATGTTAATAAGTAAATCTGAGTAAAGGGTATATGGGTGCTCCTTTTACTATTCTTGCAACTTTTCTATGAGTGTGAAATCATTTCCAAATAAAAAGTTTCCTGGAGTCTAGATTTGAAAAATCAGTGAGGATTCTCTCTTGTTGATTCAAAGGATTTGCCCACATTCTGCCTCCTATTCTTTACTTCAGACCTTCACTCTCATCTGGTTTTCCCAGTTTTAGAACTGTTGGCTTCTACTTGAATTCTCTTTTTCTTCTGGGCCCCTTGGATTTACCACTTGTTTGGATAGTTTGCCTAGCTTTCGGACTCAATTTCTCTCAAGACACAGCCTTTTGGTCAGCTTCTCCTACTTGGCCTTAAACACTGCAGCTCCTCAGTGACTTCTAGTCTACAACGCTGAATCTAGGCCCTAGAGAGATATCACACCCTAGATGACACATCAATGCTTCCAACTGGCAACAGCTCCATCTCCCTCTCCAGCTGCCCCGACTTTGGGAGGAAATAGTTCACATATCTTCTCCCTTCTCTCCATGTTCCCTGCTTGATCAAACCCATCACAGTTTTCTAATTAGACTCTCTTTTTCCAGTCTTTGCCCACTGCAGCCTGCCATCCTCCTCACTGCTACCAGTTCTCTCTTTAAAGCACAGATTCCTTCATATTACCTGTCTGATTAAACCTCCACTAGCTCTGCATTGCCTTTCAAAATCTGACTCGGCCTACCTTACTGTTTCCATATTCTGCCACTTCTCTGCTGAACTGTATGCTCCTTCAGGGCACAGACCATACCCTTTTCTTCTTTGTTATCTTTAATTCTAACACAGTATCTGGCATACAGAAGATACTCAATAGATATTTGCTGAATTGACAAATGAACTCTAGTTACACTAAACTCTGAAATTTCTTTGAGCGTACCATGTTTAAACATCAACTTCTCTGAAGATCTTCCCTGACTCTGTCATTCAAATCTTAGATATATGTCCCCAAACATTTTTTTTTTCCTCACTAGACTGTACTGTAAGCTTTCTGAGGGAAAAGATCACGACTTATTCATCTTGCATCTGACTCAGTGTGTAGGACAGTGCCTGGCATCAAGCAGGCAGTTTGTTGGATGGATATACGAATACTGGAGAGAGGAAAATACTAGATTTTAAGAAGGTCTCAATGTAGTGAGACAGACTGAGGAAATGACCAAAGAACAATGAAAATAGAGATCAACAAGTATAAATAAATAAGGTACAAGAAGTAAATGTAGGCAAATGATGATGCAGAACTGAATAACCAGAATCAAGTGGGAGTCAAAGAGGAAAGTCTTCCTAAAGGCAAATTTTGAGATGTGTTTGAAAAGAGGAAAGGGACATAACGTGGGAGAGTAGGAGCTTAGAGGCCTGTCATGGAGTTGGGTTGAACCAAGGCATGGTAAGCAATTAATGTTTTGGAAGCCTGCTTTTCAAGCAGGATCCGTTCTACCCCAGAGCTCAAGTTCTGCCTTTTTCCTGGCTCCCCAAGCAGGCATGTTCACCAACTCTCCATGTCTTTGAGGTTTCCCAGGTCAGTCCATCGTAGGACTTTATGTTCTCTAAGTTTCTGTGAAAATAAGCAAACAAACCTGCCCTGTGGGATTGAATACTCTTGCTAACCCTGGTCTTCTAGGGAAATAAAGTTCCCTGTTCCCAACAAAACAGAACTGCTCCCAGTGCTGTTAAGCCAGGAGAGAAACCCAAAGGTAGCATAACCACTTTAGCACATCTTCAAAAAAATTCTCTCTTCTATCCAAAGAGGTCAAGGATGTATAATGAATGACATCTGAGAAATATAACCTGATAGCAGAATCTTGTCTTAGCCATATCTGCCCTCTCCTTAAAGCGTATATGCAAATAAATATCCATGGTGCTGTACAGCCACTTTCTAGGGCTCAGATCCTTGTCGCCTCCAGCACTTGCGGGATGGAAAAAAATATACTACCGGTCTCCCTACAAATGTCCCCCACTTTAGGAATCAGCAAGTGGTATATCTGAAGTTTTCCAGAATTTCTTGGCCCAGGGTGATGGCAGCTGTCTTTCTATTAGGATAACCTAGTTTTCACGCAGTGTTTATTTTTCCAGAATGTTGTGTGCCCAACGCATTCCGTTTCCTGAATACCCGGTTTTGCTATCTCCTGGTAGAGGAGAGAAAATTATGTATTAGCTCACTGCAGGTTTTGAGGGGGTTGGGTTCAGAGCACAGCTATTCTTTCTCACCTCCTAATGCAAACCCAGGTTCCCAAGGAGGCAAGGGAAGAGCCCGCTCAGGGGCTCCTAATGCGTGTGGAGGCTTACGGATCCTATACACCGCTGTCAAGCAGCTAGAACGTCTCTAGATTGCAACGCTACATCAAAGCCTAAACTGAGGTAATTCCTCACCAGCAGGGGGCTTCCTCGGTAAGCACTGCCTCCCCGCGCGCTGTCCAATCTCTGGGGGTGTCACACTAGGCGGTGGTGATGTCACACTGGCGGGGATGACATTTTAAAGCTGGACCGCCACACCGCCACCAAGGACCTTTAAATCACCGCGGAGTCGGCCGTGAGGAGGGGGCGGGGAGCCGATCCCCGCACTCGATCCACGCTGGCTCCCCACGGAGGCCCACCCACTCCCACTCCCCCTCCCCCTCCCCC
>NW_006789305.1:672017-676349 GCF_000442215.2 Lipotes vexillifer
CCCCCACCCGGGACCCGGCGCCGAGCCCTGCGCCCCGGCAAGTGACGGCCGCGGAGGGGATAGCGTTCCCAGGAAAGTGGGGAGGCTGCGGGCTTGTTTTCGGGGCAACTCCCCCGTGTCCTGCCACTTCTCTCCTGGGCGTGTTGTTGTCCTCAGATGACAGGGGACCGCCTGGCGTTTTCTCACCCGGCCGGTTTTTTCTCGGCTGTCATGGCCGGTTCCCAGTGTGTGGCTTGTGCGTGTGAATTTCACAGCTCTGCTTAGTGCCGTGTTTGGGGTTATTTGTGCTGTTGGGGACCAGGAAGCGGTGTCTGGAACGGATGGCCGCGGAGAGGTGGGTGTGGGAGTCCTCCTATCCTCTCCACTGCTGTTCTTTAATCGTTAGGTTGGTAAATTGTAATGATGGTGGAGACTGCGTGGGACCGGCCCACGTAATGTATATCTATGCAAGGCAGATCTAGATGTCTGGCTCAAAGGGAAACTTTTGCTGTTTGACGCCACTTTCCCAAAGCTTTCGTTTAAAAAAAAAAAAGGGAGGGGGGCGGGGAGATAACCAAAACTCTTGGTAAGGCCCCCCGCTGTTCACAGGTCTGTGGGAAAGAGGCCGTTTTTTGTGCCTAGCAACCAAGACCTGGGGTTCGGTCTCCAAGAGCGCTGGTCTAACCTCCAATTTGTTGTGGTGACAAACCGTGAGCTCTGGCCTGTGTTTACGCTCGGCGCGCTTTCTTTCCTGTTTAGGTGGGGGAAGGGAGGAGGGGCTAGAGGAGGGGAAAAAAA
Source organism: Lipotes vexillifer (assembly GCF_000442215.2). Lineage (NCBI taxonomy): Eukaryota > Metazoa > Chordata > Mammalia > Artiodactyla > Lipotidae > Lipotes > Lipotes vexillifer. Next base: position 672,795 of record NW_006789305.1, read on the forward strand.
ACACCCCAAACTCCAGTGTCTTTCCTCCACTTAACCCCCTGACTCAGTTGTAGATACTCTTTCAGGCAGCCCTAGATGCTTTTTCTTAGTGACACTTTGGGAATTTTCAGTCATTGCAGAAAAATATTAATTTCAGCTGTAGACTCTTCTGCCCAATCTGTCCTTTCTTATTTGTTTCCTGGTAACTGATGAAAACAGCAGCATGGCTTCCTTCTTCTGATGAAGTGGGGTTTAAATTAAGTGTCTGATGCCCTCAGTAGAACCCACAGTTTTGCTCTTGTTTGTGTAAAGCTATTTTTGATTCCTGGTCTGTAGTGGGTTCTTTTTTTTTTTTTTTTTTAAGATTACAGAGAATGCAAATCTTTACCAGCTCTTTTTCATATGTAGGTCTAAAGCTTCCTGTAAAACATCTAAAAATCTACTAACAAGTCATATAATAGTTGTTAATTCAGCTAGTGATTTTGGAGATACCTGTAATCATCTCAGGGTTCTGTGTTATAAAACTGGTACGATGGTATGATGAAAGATATCACTGACTTTAAGACACTGTTCCAGGCTTGAAGGATATTTTGGTAAAGTACTTGTGGCTGGAACTGGAGGCAGCCACGCCAGTAAAACATCTTACCAGTAGAATGGTGAATGAGTTGTTGTAAACATACTGAGTCTGATTAATAAGTAGGACTTTTGCTGGCGATATCTTCATGAATAGTTTATCCTGTCTTTGGACGTTGTAGTTTTATGGATTGCAGAGCAAGTTGATTGGTAACTTGAGATTGAAAACCAAGCCAGAACTCTCTTCTAAAAGAAAAAAAGATAATCTCAACATTCACAATTCTCTGGAAAATAGACTTCTTCTATTCTCTGGTTTTGTTTTCATAAGCACAGCTTAGTCAGTGGTTGTGTTGGTAGAAATCAGTGAGCCAAAACTGCCTTATAAACTTCTTACAGTTGGAACTTGTGCAGCTTGTTGTTAGTTATATATCGTAACTGGTTCTTTTGTAATTTGAAGTAATTTTGCAAACATGAACTTCCTGATTGGCCCTTTTATTTTCATTTTCATGACTATATAAAGCAATCCATTTTTTAAAAAGTTACAGTTATTAATTTCCCCCAGTTTCTTCCCTTAAATTTTATGCCATTCTGAACACAAGTCATCAAAATAATTTTTCTCTCAAGTACCACTTCAACAATCACTGAGTTGCTTTTCGCTTCCTTTTTTGTTTTTTAGTTTTTGTTCCTAATCTCGCATCTCCCTAAATGCCTTACGTATTTTTGTAGAGCATAATTTGGCACTTAAAAAATTTTACATCCTGTTTTTATATATATATTTTTTGTGTCATATCACCTGAGCAACATTTTAAGTTCTTTGAAGATAGGGAAACTTAGGTGTATTTCTTTGGATTCTTCTTTTTTTTTTTTTTTCTTTTGCGGTACACGGGCCTCTCACCAATGCGGCCTCTCCCGCCGCGGAGCACAGGCTCCGGACGCGCAGGCTCAGCAGCCACGGCTCACGGGCCCAGCCGCTCCGCGGCATGTGGGATCCTCCCGGAGCGGGGCACGAACCCGTGTCCCCTGCATCGGCAGGCGGACTCTCAACCACTGCGCCATCAGCGAAGCCCTCTTTTGGATTCTTTAAGAGCACCCTGTACCGTGCTTTCCCACCATACTTAATGAAAAAGAATCAGAAAACCTGAATTCTTTGCCAGCATTACTACTCATTAGCTCTGTGTAAAACTTGTTTGGCTTTCTTGGTCTACTTTTTCTCATCTTGGAATTACAGGGTTTTAGAAAGTCTTTTAAGGTCCGTTTTAGCCGTAAGAATCCCTGTACTTTTTTTGCCAGTGTCTTCTGCTCCAATCAAATGCATTACTCTAAATGGTTTTTTATTTTTCCATATCCCCTGGCATACTGGCAAAAGTTATCTCATTCATCTAAGACCTTCTACCTTCCATCTGCCAAACTGTCGTTACCTTAGTTGAGTCCTGTTTTCCTTAGGCCTTTTCTGGCTGATCTAAACAGGGTTCTGTCTTAGTGTTTATGTTATATATTGATTCGCTAATTTGTCATTTTTGTTAATTAGTCATTTTTCTTATGATTGAAACTCCGAGGTATAGTTTTCTTTATTCTAAACTTTATAGACCTTATAGACTGTCCTGTGCACATACTAAGATAGTGCCATTTTACCAAATACAAAAAACACTTTTTTTTGTTCTGTTGCTATAGATTCTTCATTCCAAATAAATCTAAGAGAGCAATTGAAATTTAGGAAAAAATATCCTGCCTAGAAGGAAAACACCACTCAGCCAGTTTACCAAAATATTACAAAATTGGTTTAAATGGCTGTAAATTACAGAGAATTGTAGAGTTTCTTCTTTGTCAGCTACCACCACCTATTCCACACCCTACTTTTGCATACTAGTTGAGGAACTGGCTCTTTCACATGGTTCCATGTGAAGGAAGTGCTACAGGAAAGGGGGTGGGGAACTTTGATTCAAATGCTGTCCTCAGGGTTTCAAGCTTATTTTTTCCTTCTGTATCACTATACTTGAATAAGTATTCTCTTGTAGACAACAGACTATAATTTCTATCTCATGTGAGTATTTCTCTAATTTAGTCAGAATGACTTCTGAGATCCCCTTACATTTATATATGGAGCAGTAATGTGATCTCTTTATAGTCATTCATTCTAGCAAACATTTGACACACGCTGTGTGCCAGCCATTGTGATTGATGCCGGTGATACAAAAGAAGAAGATACCTATTCTGCTGTTGGGAATTGCCATCATGGAACTTGCAGTTTAGGAGAGAAGTCAACTTTTAAATAAGTATTTCTTTATTTATTCTAAGTATGACTACAAATAGTCATACTTAGAATAAAAATCCAGAGTGACCGCAAGTCAGTATGTGTTCTGGCCCTTGTCTGCCTTTTTGGGTTCTGCTTCTACTATTTTTTCCCTTGTTCCGTTCCATCCATTCTGGTCTCTTCTTCAGATAGACCAAGAATGTATCTTGGCACTAACTGTTCTCTCACTGGGTTGGCTGCTTCTTGTCAGTTAGGTCTCAGCTTTAAGTGCCACCATCCTACAGTGCCTTCCCTGACCACCAAAGAGTATCTCTCCCCCTCCCACCATCTCTATCATGTCATTGTGTTTGTTTTCATCATAACATTTATCACTAGCTGCCATTTTCTTGGAGAAGAGGTGTTTATCTCCCCAGTAGAAAGTAAACTCCAGGAGATAAGGGATCTCATCCATCTGGAACCACTGTTATCCCTGGGATCTAGAACAGTGCCAGCAGACATACTAGATGCTCAAAATACGTTTGTTCAATGAATAAATGAAATAAATAAGTACAAGTGTGGTAAGTGCTACTACTTCTGTAGTAGAGGATCCTGTGGGAGCCTTTATCAGGAAATCTGACCTAGTGGTCTGGAGAAGGCTTTCCTGAATGTATTTGTCAGCGTAGGGCTGGCTAAACAGTCTTGCTTAAGGAAAATTGTTTTTCTCTCATGTAACAGCCTAAAGTAGATGTTCCAGGTTGAAGTGAGCATTCCTG
>NW_006789305.1:676359-690660 GCF_000442215.2 Lipotes vexillifer
TTGCTCTGCTCTACATGATCATTCAGGTACCCATGTTCTTTCCATCTTGCTGCTCTGCCAACCCTTGAGTGTTGTCTCAGGGCAGAAACTGGATCTCCATGGGTTCCTCCTGGTGGAAAGGGAATGGAACACTAAAGGCTCATACGTCACTTTTTATTGGAGGGTGGGACTGGTAAATGTTGTCTAGCCTTGTGCCTGGGATGAAGGAGAAAGTAGATTGTGGTCCAGACCAACAGCCTATGCCACATTGAAAAAGTGAGCTTTAAGTAAAGGCTAAAAGGATAAGTAGTAGTTAAAAAGAAGAGAGGACAGGGTAAAATGAAGTTCAGAGAGAGAATGTTATGTATGAAGGAACTGGGACAGGAGAAACATTTCGAATTACTAGAAAAGAGAGTGCCTGGGGGAAAGAGAAACAAGGCTACAAAAATGATCAGGGTCCAGATCTTATAAAGCCTGAAGCCTTTATCCTAAAGTTTTTATTTTATTTTGTTATTTTATTTATTTATTTATTTATTTTTGGCTGCGTCGGGTCTTTGTTGCTGCACGCGGGCTTTCTCTAGTTGCTGCGAGCAAGGGCTACTCTTTGTCGTGGTGCACGGACTTCTCATCACGGTGGCTTCTCCTTGTTGTGGAGCACGGGCTCTAGGTGTGCGGGCTTCAGTAGTTGTGGCGTGTGGGCTCAGTAGTTGTGGCTCGTGGGCTCTAGAGCGCAGGCTCAGTAGTTGTGGTGCAGGGGCTTTGTTGCTCTGTGGAATGTGGGATCTTTCTGGACCAGGGCTCGAACCCGTGTCCCGTGCATTGGCAGGCGGATTCTTAACCATTGGGCCACCAGGGAAGTCCCTATCCTAAAGTTTTAAATGAGGGATAGATATGCATTTTTAAAAGCTTCAGTTGTAAGGTGAAGAATGAATTGAGAAGGGCTAGAGAGTACCATTTGGGGAAAGTTAGGCCGTTGAACTAAGTAGTGCAGGATTGTGCAGTAGGTGGGAGATATTTGGTGTTCCAGTGAAAGAGTTTTCTTCCCAATCTTATCTTTTTCCATAATGTGTATTCTTATTTACCCACTTTAATGATATGAATACTCTTTATATATCAGTGTGCTGGAGAATATGTACATCTGTGTACATGTCAGCTGAGGACAAGCGCTAGAGGAAGAAATCAATATGCAGTTCTGATGGTAGGTTATTTAGATCACCAATTGTTAAATTGTATCAAAAAGACAAAGATGACTCCAAGCAAAAGCATTAGGAATTTATTATTGGTATGTCCGGGAAAAGATGGAAGTTAGTCAAGACTAAGGGCAAAACACTGATAAGTGATTACCTCCATTGTCATACTCAACTATTTCATTCATAGTTATAATATTTGAATTCTTTATGGTAAGATTATCTAACTGTAGTGCCCAGAGGATGGGGAACCCATAAATGTTGTTAAATAGATGTGCCCATGGCAGGGAGTGGAAAAGCTGTTAATTTGACTGTTTTTGAAAGCCTTGGAGTCTAGCAAGACTCAGTTCTCTCTTTAGCAATACGTAGGAGAACCAGTAGCCTTTTGCCTTTTGTTCTAGTTTGGGATTAATGCAGTGGAAAAGTTTGTCATTATATTTAGACGGTTAAATCCTTGGAAAGTCAGGTTTGAAATGAAAAGACTAGTTTATTGCTAGAGTCAAGAGGGGAAACATTTTCAGGAAGTTAGCTTTTAATTTACTGGGAGCTATTCTGATGTGATTGAAAATGCTTAACAGAGTGTGATACATTGTAAATTTCCCACAGATGTTAATTCTATTCCATGGTTTTGTTTGGGAAGTCTCAGCCTAGGGAGAAAACTCTCACCCCCCCCCTGCAAAAAAAAAAGAAAAGAAAAGAAAAATTTGGGGGGACATAGTATCTTTATTTCGTGTTTAGAAATGGCTGTTTTTAGCTGAATTTCAGAGTGTTATATAAATAAGAGTATAGATTTTTCTAGGCAATTTTGATTCTGTATTTTCTTCTCACCTAGTGCTTGTTGAGGTCAGGCTGAGTCTCAGCCACACTGTAAGAGTCCTGGTGGCATGACGTTGACTTCCGTACCATACACCCTTGCTGGGGGGAAGGCCAGTGAAATTCTGGGTTGTTATTTCCCTATGGGTGGACTTGTTTGTCTTACTGAGTAAGAATTATTATATTTATTTATATACTTAAACTTTTGGAGCAGTTTCCTAGAACTTGTGCTTTTTGCAGTATTCAGTGTGAATTTGAAGCCATCAGTATCTGTTATTTTGTTCACTGGGTGAAAGGTTGTCATTAACATTCCTCTGGTAAACAGAATACTTTTGAAAAGTGTCCAGTTATGATCATCATACTTTTAAAAACTTGGAGCTACATTTCATGAATTATTTTCAGTATTATTACTTTAAGCCCCCGTATTCCTATACATAGCTACAAACTGCAAATTTTGTATAGTATTCAAATTTTTTACTAAATACTTTTAGGCACATGAAGGTTGTGCTTATGTATTTTGATAGATTGTTAAAAGTAGTAACTCAACAAATATACGATGGAAAACAAATTTCAAAAATTTGCTTCCTTTTCGTTGTTCAGAAATTGGTTTGATATTATGACAAGAAATATTTTTGCATATATTAATAGGTAAATTTTGTAAAGGCACTACTTGATTTCAGTTTTTCTGTTATTATAGTTTGGTATTATGTCAGTGATATAGGTAGAATAAGATGATTCGTAAATCTGTAAACTAGGAGTTAAATTGCAATAACATTTAAAAAAAATATTTATTTATTTATTTTGGTTGCTCCAGGTCTTAGTTGTGGCTCCAGAGCTCCTTAGTTGCGGCACATGGGCTCCTTACTTGTGTCATGTGAACTCTTAGTTGTGGCATGCATGTAGGATCTAGTTCCCTGACCAGGGATCGAACCTGGGCCCCCTCATTGGGAGCGCTTAGTCTTATCCACTGCGCCACCAGGGAAGTTCCGCAATAACATTCTTTTAATTTATACTTTTTTTCTCTTAAAGGTTCATATAAATTATAGAAACTCTTGTTTAAAGTAAATCCAGACAGCATTTTAGAAATTGAAGGTTGAGGGTTTGTTCTTCCTTCTAGCTATCTGGTCCAGTGCAGATGGTTTTTAGTTGCATTCAAGCACAAAGAAATGTATACTTTGTTTTTGTGTGTTCTGTAACATCCCTTGTCATGTTTCCTTCCTTTCTAGTTGTGTGTGTTTATTCTCTTATGACTAATAAAATTATACTGTGTGTACTAGAGTGGAGACTTCCCCCATATCTCAAGGACTGCACAGATAAAAGAGAGGGATGTCAAAAAACCAAAACAAAAGAAGCATTTGAGAATCCTGCAGTTTAACATGAGTAGTAGGGAGTAGAAATGAAGTTGGTAGGCAGTGGTCAAATCACCCAGCAAATACTGAGTGTCTGTATATTGTCAGAGTCTGTGGTAGGTTCTGGTGATAAAAGCAAAAGAACAAGACAGATATGGTACCTGCTCTCATGGAACTTTTACAGTATCTGGGGATGTAACATTAAATAAATAATGTTATAAGGTAGGTGCAGGGTGTTGTGGGAATGCAGTGGTGGTGATGATTGTGGGGAGTGTGTATGTGTGTGTGTCTGTGTGTGTGTGTGTGTGTGTGTGAGAGAGAGAGAGAGAGAGAGAGAGAGAGAGAGAGAGAGAAGAAACAGTTTTCCTAGCAGAGAGTCTCCAACATAGAGGGCCTCCCAAGAACTGAAAGAAGGGGCAGTATGACTGGAGTGGTGGAGGAATCGAGGTGGGGAGATTTTGGAAGACAGCAACTAGATTTTGGGGGAGCTTTTTAAGGCAAGTTGAGGATTTTGGATTTTATCCCTAAAGCAATGAAAGGCCTCTTCTGGAGGCAGAAGGAGGGAGATGGTTAACAAAGAGCAGTCCTCCAATATATAATACATAGTTTAAAAGCAAAGATCCCCTGAGTGCATTCAGGATGAGTTTGGAGGCTCCTGGCAGTTTGAACTAGAAAGGTTCCAATAAGGGTAGAGAAAAAATGGCTGATTTGAAATATGCTTAGGAAGTAGATAAGATTTGTTATAGGTTAGATATGGGCATTAAGGGAGGGGAACAAGGGAGGGGAATGAGTCAGGATAATAATATTAAGTGAGTTTTTGGCACTAAGCATGTCATGTGTATTAAATCATTTAATTCACCATTTTATAGATGAGGAAACTGAGACTCATTGCCTCCCTGATTTTTTAGCTTGAGGTGTTAGATGCATGATGGTGTCTCATAATTGAGGTAAAAAACTGGGCGTGGGGTGGAGGCTCAGAAGTTTAATTCTGGACATCTTGAATTTGAGATGTCTCTGAGATATCCAGGTTGAAGTGTGGAGTGGTTATTTGAAAATAAGGATTTGGAGTTCAAGAGAGAAGTCTGGGTTAGAGAGGGAAATTTGTTACTTTTTCGCAGATGACTAATGCTGGGAAGTAGAGAAAAGAGGGAACATGTGGAGCAAGAGAAGGGGGATTAGTGTGGAGCCCCGAGGCACCTGAGCGTTATGTGATTCAGAAGGAAGAAGGTAAATATGAAATGGCTTGTATGCTAGGTCAAATGTTTGGACTTTATTCTGAAAATATTAGCTTTGGGATTAGTCTTTGGGCTTATTGAGCTTGAGGTGTCTGTGGGACATTCAGGGACAGGAAGGTGGGCAGTTCTTATTACTTTTCCCCATATTTTTCTAAGGATGACTTCCCAAGGTTCTTCAGAAGATCCTGTCTGGGCTTTGCCTCATCCTGATTTCTTTCTTCTGGTCAGTTTATCAATGGACCTTTTACAACATAGTGGGCAGAGCTAGACACTGTTTTATTTGTGATCTGAGCAGAGTGGGTTGCCTTCACTTTGCTACATTCTGGACACTACTTTTTCTGTGAATATAGTTTAAGATTGAATTAGCTTTTGAGGGGAGGGGAACATTATTACATAATGTTTCTCTTGCTAACAAAGTGTTTTTCGTATATGATCCTGTGAAACCTTGTATCTCTTATCCTTGTGCTTTGTGCTAGCCAGATTTTGGACCTAAGTAGGAAGTCAATATTTGTGTTAAATGTCATCAGCTAGATTTACCTTATGGTTTCTGCTCTTTGTGATCTTTTTGGACCTGTTACTTAGCAATATTGAGTATCCTGCCCAAATTTGGTTCATCTATGAATTTTATAAGCATGTCATCTATGTCTACATTTAAATAATTGATTTAAAAGCTAATCAGGGCAGGAATGAAGACAGCTGTGGAATGAACTCTGGGGCCAAAGAGCTTGGGTTTGAATTCTAGTGCTGCCACTTAAGAACTGTGTTATTTTGGGCAAATTCTTTTAACCAGTCTGTGTCTTAGTTTCCTCATCTGTAGAATGGAAATAATGATAGTATGTTTTTCAAAAGGCTGTGGTGAGAATTAAATGAGTTATGTGTATGAAGTGCTTAGACTACCACTTGACACATACTAAGTGATCAATCATCTAAGCTATTGTTGTTGTTGTTTTTATTTTATAAACCATCTTAGATGTTCATACTCTTTTAACAGTATGTCCTGTTATTGCTGAGTCTCAAAAAAGTGATTCAGGATGTGTAATTAGACCAAAAAGTTTATCCTTCTATAATAGGAAACATGTTTTGGAAAATGTATAAAATAAAAGCTCAGCCAGATATACGTTTACTTGTTTTTTTCTAAACTGAAAGTTTTCTGATATACTAATTGAGGGGTTGTATAAAATTGAGGGCCTAATTCTTCCTCTTTCTTGGTGTAGGTATGGCATCACAGCTGCAGGTGTTTTCCCCCCCATCAGTGTCGTCGAGTGCCTTCTGCAGTGCAAAGAAACTGAAAATAGAGCCTTCTGGTTGGGATGTTTCTGGACAGAGCAGCAACGACAAATACTATACCCACAGCAAAACCCTCCCAGCCACACAAGGGCAAGCCAACTCTTCTCACCAGGTAGCAAATTTCAACATCCCTGCTTACGACCAGGGCCTCCTCCTCCCAGCTCCTGCAGTGGAGCATATTGTTGTAACAGCTGCTGATAGCTCTGCCAGTGCTGCTACATCAACCTTCCAAAGCAGCCAGACCCTGACTCACAGAAGCAACGTTTCTTTGCTTGAGCCATATCAAAAATGTGGATTGAAAAGAAAAAGTGAGGAAGTTGACAGCAACGGTAGCGTGCAAATCATAGAAGAACATCCCCCTCTCATGCTGCAAAACAGGACTGTGGTGGGTGCTGCTGCCACGACCACCACTGTGACCACGAAGAGTAGCAGTTCCAGTGGAGAAGGGGATTACCAGCTGGTCCAGCATGAGATCCTTTGCTCTATGACAAACAGCTATGAAGTCTTGGAGTTCTTAGGCCGGGGAACATTTGGACAGGTGGCTAAGTGCTGGAAGCGGAGCACCAAGGAAATTGTGGCTATTAAAATCTTGAAGAACCACCCCTCCTATGCCAGACAAGGACAGATTGAAGTGAGCATCCTTTCCCGCCTAAGCAGTGAAAATGCCGATGAGTATAATTTTGTCCGTTCTTATGAGTGCTTTCAGCATAAGAATCATACCTGCCTTGTGTTCGAGATGCTGGAGCAGAACTTATATGATTTTCTAAAGCAGAACAAGTTTAGCCCACTGCCACTCAAGTACATCAGACCAATCTTGCAGCAGGTGGCCACAGCCCTGATGAAGCTCAAGAGCCTTGGTCTAATTCACGCTGACCTTAAGCCTGAAAACATAATGCTGGTCGATCCAGTGCGCCAACCCTACCGAGTGAAGGTCATTGACTTTGGTTCTGCTAGTCACGTTTCCAAAGCTGTGTGCTCAACCTACTTACAGTCACGTTACTACAGGCAAGTGGCAAATGCTAAAGAGCATGTCTTCAACTAGAGATCTGTCTTTATATTTAACATATATTACAAAGGGCTACGTATAACAATGAATTTATTTACAGATTTCAACACAGAATAGGATAATATATTTTAGTATTATCCTAAATATATTTAGTATTTAATATTCCATGTGTGTGGCATTCCTATATGTAACATTATTTTATTTCTGAAATTTTAACTCTAGAAAAATTAATTCAGTCTGATTCTGAAGGTTGTTCCTAGTTGAATTATAGTAGCATCTGGTTCCTTCTTTACTACCGTTATACCTAATTTTCCCATTTTAAAGTATCTTTAAATATATAAGATGTTTACTTATATGTGATGAATTTGGGCATATGCTGCTATTTTTCCCAGGTTCCTATCTTGGCAGGTAAGATGCCTTGGGAATAATTCCAAGTTTAACTCTAGCAACATTTTATTATTTTACATTTTCTTTCTTGCATAATAGAGAGAATGGGATTAGATGATTGCTAAGGTCTCTTCTCGTTTTAATATTCTCCATAGTCCTTTGAACTTATTTGCATATGAACTTATTTGGTTCCATAGTCCTTTGAACTTATTTGCGTATGAACTTATTTGGTTATCCTAAAATGGCCTTGACCCAAACACCTTATACTTTTTTCAATATATAATAATTATTGGGACAGAACTTAAATGCTGGTATATAGAATTTTGTCTGTACTGTAATCAAGGAGCATTACTGAAAGAGAGAAGACGGGAAAGTCTTTAAATGAGCTTTTATTTCTCAGTACGTCATTTATCTGTCTAGTTATTAATTTTAAGGAATCTGATATTTATTTTAATGGTCATGCATTAAACACAGATTGTACACTCACCCAATCACGAAGTGAAACAATAAAAAGATAACCCACAAAATAAGTTTTATCAAGAGATATGTCCAACATGCCAAATGCCTATAATAAATTTTGAGGAAATAGAAATTCTGAACTAAGAATTTTATATTATGTGTGAAAATAATGTAAGGACATTTTAACCTTTATAGGGACTCAGAAAATATGCCACCTACATATTTTTGTTTTTCTAATTGTGATAAAACCTACCTAACATGAAGTTTACCATTAACATGTACCATTCAGTGTTGTGAAGTATCTTCATAGTGTTGTATAGCCTTCACCACTATTTCCAAATGTGTTTTATCACCCAAAACAGAATCTCTGTAACCATTAAGCAGTAACTACTCCACCCTCCTACCCCCTACCCCTGTTACCTCTATTTGACTTTCTGTCTCTATGAAATTGCCTATTCTAGATATTGCATATAAGTGGAATCATATAATATTTCTCCTTTTGGGTCTGACTTACTTCACTTAGCATAATGTTTTCAAGGTTAATCTCTGAAATTCTGTAGCATGTATCAGAATTTCATTCCTTTTCAGGACTGAATAATATTCTATTGCATGTATATACCACATTTTATTTATCTATTCATCTGTTGATGGACACTAGGGTTGTTTCCACATTTTTGGCTATTGTGAATAATGATGTAATATGAACATTGGCATTCAAGTGTTTGAGTCCCTGTTTTCAATTCTTTTGGGTATAAAACTAGAAGTAGAGTTGCTGGGTCATATGGTAATTCTTTAACTTTTTGAGGAACCACCAAACTGTTTTTCTCAGCCATTTCACGATCTTATATTCCCACCAGCAATGCATGAGGATTCCAATTTCTCCATATCCTCACCAATACATCAGCACTTGTTATTTTCTTTCTCTCTCTCTCTCTCTTTTTTTTTTTTTTTGGATAATAGCCATCCTTATGTATGTGAAATGATATCTCATATAGTTTTGATTTGCATTTCCCTAATGTTTAGTGATGGTGAGCATCATTTCATGTGCTTATTGGCCATCTGTATGTCTTCTCTGGAGAAATGTCTTAAGTCCTTTGTCCATCTTTGAATTGGATTGTTTTTTGTTGTTGCTGAGTTGTAGGAGTTCTTTATATATTCTGAGTATTAATCCCTGGTCAGATATATGATTTGCAGATATTTTCTCCCATTCCATGGGATTGCCTTTTCACTATATTGATAGTGTTGTTAGCACAAAAGTTTTAAATTTTGATGAAGTCCTATTTGTCTTTTTTCTTGTTGCTTATACTTTTGGTATATTCAAGAAATCGTTGTCAAACAAATGTCATGAAGCTTTTCCCCATGTTTTCTTCAAATAGCTTTAGCTCTTATATTTAGGTTTTTGATCCATTTTGAATTAATTTTTGTATGGTATAAAGTATGGGTCCAATTTCATTCTTTTGCATGTGGATATTCAGTTTTCCCAGCACCATTTACTGAAAAGACTGTCCTTTCTCCATTGAATGGTCTTGACACTCTTGTCAGAATCCTTTGGCCATATATATGAGGGTTCATTTCTGGGCTCTCCCTTCTGTTCCATTGTTCTAAATGTCTGTCTTTATGCCAGTACCATGCTTTTTTGATTACTTGTAGCTTTGTAATAAGTTTTGAAATCAGGAAGTGTGAGACCGCTAGTTTTATTTTCTTTCAAGATTGTTTTGGCTTTTTTGGAGTCTCCTGAAATTCTATATGAGTTTTAGGATGGACTTTTCTATTTCTGAAAAAAAATCATTGGTGTTTATAGCGCGCACTGAGTCTGCAAATCACTTTGCGCACTATTGACGTCTTAACAACATTGTCTTCCAATCCACCCTAATCTGTTTTTATCTATTCTTTCTATAGTTTTCTAAAACTCTATCACAGTAATACTTGATGATGAGCCTAAGGCAAGTGGAATAGCAACTCAGGCATTCCTTCTTTATATAAATTTTATCCACAGTGGTCCTGAGCATGTTGCATTGTTGCTTTATTAGAGTCCATTAAATCCTCACCCTCTTGTCTTTCAGAAAACCTCTCTGAAATCCTTTTGACCATTGAAGCATTCTGGCTCCAGAGCCAGCCTTCCTCTTACCCTCCTTTTTACACTGCATTGTTTACATTGCTTCATCTTGCTGATAACATGCCAAAGTACTATCAGTTGACGTAAATTTTTGCCACCATGCTGTCTCTGTTGGCCGTGGGCACGGCTAAATGATTCAGGCAGTAAAAATAAAGTACTTTATTTCCTAGCCCACTGTAAATGTAAATGTAGACTAATTCCAAGAAAAGTTGCTGTCTTTGGGTCTTGAGTTTTAGGCACAAAGGTTTGTTATGCTTATAAGCTCAATGCTTTTCCATTCTGAACAGGCTAGCTGGCCTTAAAGCTGAGATCACTTTGTTCTGTACGGAAGGACAAGATCTAGATAAGGAAAACATATTTTCAGTTTATCCTAGACAAACAAACAATCCAGTTTCATCTGACACTGAAACCACAGTTAACACCTAAGCCACAGATGTAGGAAGTTAGACTTTATGTAACATCTCTTATTTGGTTTGATGCCTCTGAGATGGGTGGGAAGAAACAAGAGTGTTCATGAAGATGAGCAGAGAATGATTTGTGCTGTTAAGTGATTCCAACCTTAGCTTGCTCTGGGTTCCAGTGAAATAGAGCTTTATGACTTAGGTGGAAGTTTTCAATTTAAAGGAGTTTGAAGTTGGGAAATCAAAACGCAAGGATTGCTATTTCTACCTCCTGGTTATAGCAGTGAGAGCCTGTTTAGTATTTGTTCTCAAAGGATGGGATGTATCTTCAAAGAGGAGAGCACCATGTCCAAGGTACAATTAATGCCATTTTCCTACTAAAGGGAAGACTGCTAGTTTTGTTTTCCTTTTTCCTGTGCTTTAATAGGTAATCTTTTTTACTGCCCAGTTGTTAGGATGTCAGAGCTGGAAAGGGACCTAGAAGAGTAATTAGCTTATTATATAGATGAAGTAGAACAAGAATTTCAGTGTATAGTTTATATTGAGGGATTGAGAAATATTGGAGGCCAAGGGGAAAGATGATACAGTAATGAAAATATTATCAAGAATTTTGATCTGAATTCAGAGGTTAAAACATTCAGTCTTTAGAGGTGAACCTGCTCTAAATGATGTTCAGTAAAAGAAGATAACTTAAGTCTTTTTGCTTCCTGGAGTTTACATAAGTCTAACATTTTTAGGCTGTAATGAAAGTGAAAAGTCCTCAATAGACTGAGCAGCCTTATTTTATTTTACTTTATTTTTACTGCTTTCCTTTTTTTTCTTTTGATACTTACCTTTTTGCATGGTAGATGTGGTAGAGTTAACTGCTTTGGGTGAGCTTTTACTTGAAATTAGCTGCTTTTGTTACTCCAGAAGCAGAGCAAGACCAAATGGAAAAACTGATTCCAGTCAGTCTTCAGGGTTTTTTTGTTTGGTGGGCTTGGGAGATGGAATTAGTGTTTTTCTTAATTTCCCTTAAACTTTAAGCCTTAGAAGCCTAACAGTTATCACATCTTATGGCTACCTTTTTAAAGAAGTAAGTTATTGGGTGGCCTGGCCCCTCCCTGTGACCTGCCTTTTGGATTTTAAAATGTCTTCCTGGTATAGTGGGAATGGCAGAATCAATCTGCTGCTCTTCAGTTGATGTTTAGGAATGTTCTAAGCCCAGTTTTTATTTTGGCACAAAGCCATTTGCATTCTCCCTGCCAGCTATTTTTGGCACTGTCATGAACTTAGAAATTAATGAGTCTGTTCAGTGAAAGTAAAAATTGTGTTCCTTTTCAATTTTAGAAAGGCTTTTATGTTTCTGGGTACTCTTACCTTCTAGTTTATTAATGCTATCAAACATGCCACAGTGGTTGTATTTAATTGAACTCTGAAATTCCATCAGTAATATGGAGCTCTAGCCACCTGCAATAGGAATATCACTTTTTTGTTTTCTTTGGCTAACAGAACTACAGTTCACATCAAATAGCCCCAAAACTGATGGTATTAGTGGTTCCACCCTTAGCTGTCAAATAGTGTAAGTCCCAGCAGGCCTGGATCTTCTGCTGTTTCTGTGCAAGGATCAGGAAAGTTTTTAGACCCTTTGGACCAAGTCCTCTAATTTACCATTTTCTAGGGGCTACTTAGAAAATTACTCTGGGAGGATATTCTTACTTAGGGAAATATCTTTATACCCTCCCCACTCAGTCTTTGTCTGCCCCCCCTCCCCCATACACACAACACAACAATAAGCACATACTGCTTAAGAATAAAATTTGGGAAACCTAGGCACTTCATGAGGAGACATGGCCTATGGTTCCTAATGGAGAGATCTGCTTTTCCATTTAGCTCCTGATTAGTGAGGGATCTGGATCTGGAGTGTCCTTACAGATTCAAATTCTGTGACTTGTAAGAAGGAAAGGAGATTATTTGGAGATTATAAAGTGTTTCAGAGCTCAGACCTTGGATCCAGACTGCCTGGGCTCCAGCCTTGGGCAAGTTACTTAACCTGCCAGTGCCCAGTTTCTACATCTGTAAAATGGAAATAATACTTTCTTACATAGAATCTAAGGTGCCATTGATTATAAGATGAAATATAATATTATTTATGTACCAATAAGAAAGTAAAGGCACTGCCATTAAACTAAAATATACCATCATTTGCAGGAATCTTCTTAATTTCAGAGATGTTAAAATGTGAAAAATGTGTACCTTATAATTGATGACTTAACAGTGATAAGATCTACTTTCATAGGATTGTTGTAAGAATTACGTGAACCCCACATTTTAAAGAACTTAGTGCGTGGCACATACTAAGTACTATATAAATGTCATCTATTATTATTAATATAACCTGTTATTATCATCCCCCTTTTGAATCCATTTATCTCTTAATTTTAGTTACAATTTGAAAAATACCATGTATACCACCATGCCAAATAGATGAGTATAGATGGGTATGTATTTAACTTTTACTTATTTAGAGACAGTATAATGTACTCAACTTCAGAGCTAGGCTACCAGGATTCAAATTCTAGCTCTGCCACTTATTAACTGTGTGATTTTGGGCAAATTACTTAATCTATTTGCCTCTGTTTCCTCCTCTATAAGTATAACATAGAGGGGATATTAATTTTGCCTTGGATATATTCATATATAGAGAGCTCTTAGTTTATGGTATCACCATAGTTTTCTCTTTAAGGTTTCGTAGGGTTGGGTTTCTCACATGGAGCGTTAGTGGAAATGAATATTTCTGAAGGCACACAGAGAGTTCAAAGTTTTAAAAGAATGATGGTATAATAATAATAGTCATTGTTTTATCTAACACTTACATAATGCTAACCATGTGCCAGGCGCTGGTCAAGAGCTTTAATATTTGAACGACATCATTATCATCATCATCATTATTTTTTACTTATTTATTTTAACCTTACCACAACCTTATGTAGTAAGAGGTACTCATCTCCATTTTATGAATGAGGAACCCGAGGCTCATAGTGGGAATCAGCCGCATAGCACAGGGAGATCAGCTCAGTGCTTTGTGACCACCTAGAGGGGTGGGATAGGGAGGGCGGGAGGGAGCTGCGAGAGGGAGGAGATATGGGGATATATGTATATGTATAGCTGATTCACTTTGTTATACAGCAGAAACTAGCACACCATTGTAAAGCAATTATACTCCAATAAAGTTGTTAAAAAAAAAAAAAGAACCTGAGGCTCAGAAAGATTAATTGCCTACAGCTGTTAAATAATGGAATTAGGATTTGAACCACTGTGTCTCTACAGAAGGCATTTCTGTCATAAAGGGGTATTTATTGATCAGGCCATTTAATTGATTTTTCTGTAATTAAAAAGTTTCTAAGAATAAAAAAAATAAGTCCATAATCCCTTATCTGTAATTTCTAGATTCAGAAAGCTTTCAAAGCTAAAAATCTTTTTCTAAGTTTGGTATAAACTTATTTATTGGCAAGACCTGACTTGAATCAATGTAAGGCTGTTTAAAGTATTTGTCTGGCTTAGTGTGATTGGTCATATGTTTTGTTGCAGAAGTATTAATGTGTTTGATTTCGGGATGCTTCCCTAAACTCCATTGGGATTATTATGAAGTATGTAGTTTATGCATGGGTAGTACCTTTCTGAAATTCATAAAGCTCTGAATTTCAAAACACATCTGGGGCCAAGAGTTTCGAATTATGGATTTTATACCAAAGATTGTTTTCAGTTTCATTAAATCAATGTACCTTTACCTGATACTAAAACAAGACTTAATCAACATAGTTAGTTTCCCAAAATAATGTGTAATTTTTTTAATTTGCTATTTTTGTTTTTGCTAGAGCCCCTGAAATTATTCTTGGATTACCATTTTGTGAAGCTATTGATATGTGGTCATTGGGCTGTGTGATAGCTGAGCTGTTCCTGGGGTGGCCTCTTTATCCTGGTGCTTCAGAATATGATCAGGTAAGAGTGTTTATTTGGATGGCAATAGAAAGCAAGTAGTTACTGATGAAAGATTCTAGAGGAATAGAAGTACTAGTGAAGTATTTATTTAGGTTGTAGTG
>NW_006789305.1:690670-733051 GCF_000442215.2 Lipotes vexillifer
AGGGAAAGAATAGTCCAATTAAAAATAATTTTTTAAAGAATAGAATTTTCTCTACCTGCTTCTTAGTCTGAAGTTATATTTGCAATTCTAAACTTTAAAAAGGATTTTATTTTATATTACTTTAGATTGCTACTTTTCCAGGTCTGTAATGATTTATTAGAGACTTAACTTGTCAGCCAATATGTCTTGTGAATTAGGATACGAAAGTAGAGTAAGGATGTGAAGTTGGAATTTTAAGAGCAAACTTTGGCTCATTCAGTGCTATTTATTCCTTTTTATACATGACACACACTGAAGTAATTACTCTGCATACTGAAACACATTGGACCCTAGAAGTTGTGATGTGTATTAGGTCTCTGTAACATAGGATTTAGGAGGGAAATCTTATGAGTTGAAAAGTATTGTAACAAATTATCTATGTTTCAAAACAGACAAGCTTTAGAAGATATGCTACAACTTCCTAAGAAACTGGTCCTAAGGAAAAAAGTTTTGCCATTGAAGTAAATTGTGAATTCTCATTTTTTGTTCTTTAAAAAAAAATGGTTCTATGGTTATTTCGAACCATTAAAATAGGAAAGAGCAAAATAGTGTTTTTCCCTATTCAACCTGGCATTTTGACTCCTCAGTCCATTTTACAGTAGATGTAACATCTACCAACTTCCAAATATTTGACTCTTTGGATTTGTCTCTGAGTGAGACATAAAAAATGAGTTGTTCATATGATAAGTAACCAGTTACATTGAGCTTTGTAATTTTTCAGTCTTTCATCCACCTTGTGAGACATGAACCACCTTCCTTATTTTAACAACAACAACAAAGAAGTGTGAGGGAGATTAAATGATGCAAAACCACAGTTACTTGAACCAGTCCATTGATTCTCCTCTTTGGGTTTTAGACTCTTGAGAATCTGATGAAGCTGTGGATCTTCTCAGAAAAATATGCTCACAATGTTTTATATACAAAGTTAGGGAATTCGTGGACCCCCTGATTAAGAAACCTTGCTCCGAGCAATTATAGCCTCTAAAGTGCCATTCCTAGGCCAAATGTTTTGTGGCATCTCTTCAACCTTAGTAAACAGATTGCATTGTAAATATTCCTAGGAAGTAGAACCAAATAAAATTAGATTTAGAAGCTAAGGTACAATGAGGGGTTACCTTGTAAAGAAATGATATAGTAGTTTTGAGAATTTTTGCCTGGTGCACAGATGTGGAAATGGGTTGTAGGAGCAAGTTGTTTTTTTCCCATGCTTAATAATGAATAAATAGGGTGTTGCTGTTGTAGAGCAGGATTGGGAATACTTTATCTTGATGCATCTTTGCTTATACAAAAAGGTTCCTGTGGCAGGATCCTTGTTCTTACAGCTGAGTTTTTTTAAAAGCAACTTTATTGAGATATAATTCACATACCGTATAATTCAGCCATTTAAAGTGTGCAACTCAGTGGTCTTTAGTATGTTCACAGGGTTGTGAACCATAGCCACAATCAGTTTAGAACATTTTCATGACTCTAAAACGAAACCCAGTACTTACTAGCAGTCAGTACCCATTCTTCCCTAACCACCCCACCACCACGCTGGGAGCCAGTAATCTACTTTCTGTCTGTATAGATTTGCCTATTCTAGCATAGCATATTCATCACATACAATATGTGGTCTTTTGTGCTGGGCTTCTTTTACTTAGCATGATGTTTTTCATCCATGCTGTTGCCTGTATCAGAACTTCATTACTTTTTATGGCTGATCAGTGTTTCATTGTGTGTATGTATGTATGTGTGTGTGTGTGTGTGTGTGTATGTATATATGCCACGTTTTTTTATGTGCTCATCTGTTGATGGACACTTGGGGTGTTACCACCTTTTGGCTGTTGTGAATAATGGTGCTATGAATATTGGTGTACCAGGGTTTAAGTCCCTGTTTTCCGTTTCTTTGGGCATAAAGCTAGAAGTAGAATCGCTGAGTGTCTTGCTAATTCTATGAGTGTCTGAGAAAATATATGAATAGATTATAGTTGAAAACTTCCCTAACAAGGGAAAGGAAATAGTCAATCAGGTCCAGGAAGCACAGAGAGTCCCATACAGGATAAATCCAAGGAGAAACATGCCAAGACACATATTAATCAAACTGTCAAAAATTAAACACAAAGAAAAAACGTTAAAAGCAGCAAGGGAGGGCTTCCCCGGTGGCACAGTGGTTGAGAGTCCGCCTGCTGATGCAGGGAATGTGGGTTCGTGCTCTGGTCCAGGAAGATCCCACATGCCGCGGAGCGGCTAGGCCTGTGAGCCATGGCCGCTGAGCCTGCGCATCCGGAGCAGTGAGAGGCCCACGTACAGCAAAAAAACAAAAACAAAACAAACAAACAAACAAAAAAACCAATGACAATAATACTTTGTTTGCATAAAGGTGGGGCCTTTGTTGTTGCTTTATTTTAAGCTATGTGAAAAGCAGTATCTGTATGATAGTTCCCATTCTACTTTCACAGTTCAACTCTCTTCATTCTATAATATTAAACATTTTTAATGTTTTAATTTTGTAAGTGCATTATTGTAGAGAAATTAGAAAAGATGCAGTAAGCCAAGAGACAAAAATTTCAACCTGTAGTGGTTCTACCCCTCAAAGGTAACCTGTTATGTTTTGGTATATTTTGTATTTATTTATATATTTAATTTGTTAATTTTCTGTATGTATTTATTGACTACTGTCATAGGTACTCTGGTTACTGGGGGTACAGTGCTGAATAAAACATTGTCCTTGCCCTCATGGAGGCTATAGTTTGGTGGTGGGAAATAGACATTAAGTAAATAATCACACAAATAATAATATAGTACAATTGAGTTAAATTCTATGAAGGGAAATGTAGTTTTGCAGTTTGTGTGTGTGTGTGTGTGTGAGAGAGAGAGAGAGAGAGAGAGAGAGAGAGCGAACATGCGCGCACACGTGCGCACATGCATGTATGGACATGCATGTATCTCCTGACCATGTATGTCCTAATGCCTCTTGATTATACTCATTTTTTCCTATTGCTATTACCCTCGTCCAGGCTGTCTTCATCACTTACATGGGCCACTAGACAACTTCCCTTTTATCTACTCTGGCCTCCCTCTAGTCTTTTTTCCAGAGTGATTTTTTTTCAGAACACAAATTTGATCATGCCACTCCCCTGCTCTTTAGTGGTTTCCCATGATTTAGAATTAAGGGCTAAATCTTTAATATGGCCTCTGAGCCTCTACCTGGGTTGTTCTCCTCTTCCTCTCTTCCTTTCAAGATTTGATCTTATACCATTTCTTCTTGCTTTTCTTGCACTAGCCCCACTGGCATCATTTCAGCACTGGTTAAGAATGTTTCCTTCTAGCACAGGCCCTCACACATACTGTTCTCTTAGTCTGGAATGCTTCTCCACCACCCGTTCAATTCGTTTAGTCAGTCCCTACTCATTTATTAGCTAACGTGTCACTTCTTCAAGGGTGTTTTCCTCACCAGTCCCCAGTCTAGGTCAGGTTCCTTTGTTATGTATTTTTATAGAAGCCTGTTTATTTTCTTCAGGATGCCAATTCAGTTTGAATTATGCATTCAGTGTCTGTTTCCCTCACTTGACTGCAGAGTCTATGAGAGCAAGAACCATGTCTATTTTAACAATCACCACTGCCTGGCTCAATAAGTACTTATTGAAAGAATGAATGAATATGTGCTACATATAGATATGTTTCATATATAAACTTATGGACGTAGAGGAATACATATACTGTGTTTCATCAAATCTAAGACACTGTTGATTGAGAGATGAACTACTTTTCTGTACCTCTAAGAAAGAATGCTTCCAATTAAACCATGATTTATCATGGCTATCAGTTTTAAGACATATCCTAATTTCAAAGATGTTAATGTGAAAAAAATGTGCCTCTTAGAATCAGTGAAGTGTAATTTTTTTTAAGTGAGGTCATATTTAATTTGTAATCTGCTTTTTCAGTTAGTATATTATGAAATATCTTTCTTTACAATGTCGATAAATATACTTTTACCCTATCATTTAAAATGTCTGCATAGTATTTCATTGTACAGATTTTATCCTGGATTTTAAATTCCCTTTTTGTATGGAAAAGAAGTTCACATTTAAAATGTTCTCATCCACATTAATTTTTTTTTTTTTTTCTATTTTGCCAATGCTGTATTTTGGCTTCCAGTTAGGTACCTCTCACAGATTCAGAGTGATATCCTGCTGTTTTCTAAAATTGTCTTGTGATGGCTGGCCAGATTTGGCCTGTAGGCCATAGTTTTCTGACCTCTGCTTTACACTCTTAAAAAATTGTTGAGGACCCCAAAGAGCCCTGTTTATATAGCTTATATCTATTAATATATATTGCATTAGAAATTAAAACTGAAATTTTTGGGGAGGAGAAGTGAGAAGTAAGATTTCCTTGCTTAAACGTTTCTTTCTAATTTCGTCATTAAATATAGCCATTCTTATGTGGAGCGGGGGGATGGTTAAAAAAATTACCTCTTGTTTTACTTTCAGTAGGTCAGGAAAGAAGCAGTTTGCTTTTTTGGATAGGGAGAATTGTGAAAGCAAACAAAAATGTGAACAATAAAACTGGGAAACTTTTATTTTTATTTTTAAAATTATTTATTTATTTATTTGGTTGTACTGGGTCTTTGTTGCGGGAGGTGGGCTCCTTAGTTGCGGCACGTGGGCTCCTTAGTTGTGGCACGTGGGCTCCTTAGTTGTGGCACACAGGCTCCTTAGTTGCGTCATGTGGACTCCTTAGTTGTGGTATGCAAACTCTGAGTTGTGGCATGCATGTTGGATCTAGTTCCCTGACCAGGGGTCAAACCTGGGCCCCCTGCATTGGGAGTGCAGAGTATTATCCACTGTGCCACCAGGGAAGTCCCCAAACTGGGAAACTTTTAAAACACAAGAATATACAGGCACACGTCTCATTAGCCATCAGAGCAATGACATCATCACACATCACCTCTGGAAATCTCTATACCCATGAGAAAGGAATGAAAAAGGCAAATAACTTCTTAGTATTATTATGAAAATAGTTTATATTTCATAGACTCCCTGAAAGGATCTTGGGGACCCCTCAGTGTTCCCCAGACCACACTTTGAGAACTGCTAGTCTAGTTCAAAGTAGGTGTTCAATAAATATTGAATGGGGACTTCCCTGGTGGCACAGTGGTTAAGAATCGCCTGCCAGTACAGGGGACACGGGTTCGATCCCTGGTCCAGGAAGGTCCCACATTTCTCTAGGCCACGGAGAAACTAAGCCCGCGAGCCACAACTACTGAGCCTGCGTGCTACAGCTAGTGAAATCTGTGCGCCTAGAGCCTGTGCTCCACAACAAGAGAAACCACCGCAATGAGAAGCCCGTGCACCGCAGCAAAGAGTAGCCCCTGCTCGCCACAACTAGAGAAAGCCCATGCACAGCAATGAAGACCTAATGCAACTAAAAATAAAAATAAAAATTGAATGAATGAACATAGTACCTGCCCTTTATTGATGTGGGGATAGAGAAACTAAATAGTTTAATTTTATGGTATGAGCAATTTAGAGTGGGGACAATTGACAAGAGCTAGAGTAGCCAAGGAAGGAAGAGGTTTATGGAAATTTTTTCCTAATCTCTTAAATTTGATAATGTATGAACAAACAAACAAAACCTTGGTAATTCATAAAATAGTTTGTTGGAAACTATTCTGTTCTGTCCTAGAAATTTCTTAAAGTTTTTTGAACTCTATCAGAAATCTACAAAAAAACAAAAAAGGTCACACAGAAAATTTTCAAAACTGAGTTTTCCTTGTAAATAACAGGTATAGTAACAAGGAAGTTACTGAATAAATATTTGGGAATTATCTGTGAGTGGGTTAGCATATATATCTACAGATAAATTTCATTTGTATTGATCAAATAGTTAATTTCTTTGCAGTACCTTTCTTTTTTTTTGACTAGAGCTAATATTTATAATATTTTAGTGTAAAAGTTTTTAATAATTTACCTTTTCACTCCAAATCAATGTTTTGATGGTTTTGACATTTCAGATTCGTTACATTTCACAAACACAAGGCCTGCCAGCTGAATATCTTCTCAGTGCCGGAACAAAAACAACCAGGTTTTTCAACAGAGATCCTAATTTGGGGTACCCACTGTGGAGGCTTAAGGTCTGACTCCCTTGCTATACTATACTATTCATTCCTGTACTCCTTAATTCCAATTTGAATTCAAAGTTTAGTCATTAAGTTCTTGAGGTGAAGGGGGGACAGTGGGAATGTTCGTTTGCAGGAGCAAATACTTTGAGAAATTATATCATTGTACCCGTATGGCCTTATCCTTAGTTAAAGAAACAAAACATTAAATGCCAGTTCAGTTGGCTGAGGTTATTTTATGTATTTGAATCAGCAGCTAAGAAGGGGGTATGGAGAGTAGTGCTTATCATTAAGTGATAGGAAGAACTAGAGTAATTTAGTAGTGGCTGTTTTTTAGAGAATTCTCAATAAATATGACAAAACAACACAATTTTATAACTGCCCATATTAAGACCTTACATATTTTCTTAAAACAAATAGATGTCTGAGTAATTTGATTAACCCAGTGACTCTGTCTCTGAGCCTATTGAATAGTTAGTATTTGAAATATTGTTTCATCTGAAAGTGGCTTTTAGAGAAAAATGGTAATGTCTCTTCTTAACTGACATTCTTCAGGAACTGTGCTACATCATTGCTTGCACATTTATTTTATCATTGTTGAAAGGGTGGCCAGGTATCAAGGTCCCATCTCTCTACCAGAAGATTTTCTTGTTGTAAATTACTTTCACGTTTGTGATCTCTGGTTGGCAAGGTGACAACACTTGTATCTCTGTATTCTGACTTTAATTTAGAATAAGAGGTGAAAACATACAGATGGAATTTTTAAAAAATCTGTATTTTGTAGACACCTGAAGAACATGAATTGGAGACTGGGATCAAATCAAAAGAAGCTCGAAAGTACATTTTTAATTGTTTAGATGATATGGCTCAGGTAAGTATGGAAAGTTTCAGAAAGCCAGACATTTATGTATCTCTTTAATCAGAGATACACTTCCATTGGTTATATTAAAGATAGATTCAATTTGTTATCGTCTAATATATGTTTCCATTTTTTACATAAATACATTAATATTCTTCCACATATTGAAAGAATGTTTGAATCCTAGCAAAGGATATTTTTAGAATTATATATTTCTCCTTTGCTTTTGCTTAACTAGTCTTTTGCATGTCAGTATTTTGAAATATTATTTACGAAGGTTCCTTTCTTGTCTATTTTTTCTACTAAATAAATACTTACATAAGAGCTAACATTTATTTAGTGCTTTTGTTCCAAACTCTGTTTAAGCACATACTATGTCATTTAATCTTTTCAGCAATAGAAACTATATTTAAGTAATAACAATCATTTTTACTTAACTCCTTTGATCTGGATTTTGAATGAAAATAGCTTATTCAGCTTTATTCTACCAACAAACTGAACCAAATTGAAGATTTTAATTAGACAGTATAGGAAGAGCTTCCATTTGTGAAAAAATTTCCTCAGGTTTTTCTCTTGAGCTATATATATATATATACACACACACACACACACACACACACACACACACACACACACACACACATATATTATACATATGAATATTATATATATAAATATGTATACATAGTGCACATGTTAAATGTCAGCATTAAAGGTTAAGTGATGAAGTATAATATTTCTAAATTTTCCTTGTAAGGTGAACATGTCCACAGACTTAGAGGGAACAGATATGTTGGCAGAGAAGGCAGATCGAAGAGAATACATAGATCTGTTAAAAAAAATGCTAACAATTGATGCGGATAAGAGAATTACTCCTCTGAAAACTCTTAACCATCAGTTTGTGACAATGACTCACCTTCTGGATTTTCCACATAGCAATCAGTGAGTATAGTATGGTCTGGGGCATTTTGCCATGATGTGGTTTTCTGTTGAGTTACCATCTTACAGCTAAATGGAAGTGTCACAAGAGTAGTGGCTTTGATACTTGCATATTTGGCTTACTGATGCTTTTCCTTCTCATTGAAAAATCATGAGATTAAAAATTAGATGTGTAAAAAAAAAAAATTAGATGTGTATTTTTCCTTTTTATGGTTATAAAAACTCTTGGTTCATTTTCCCTGAAAGTACTCAGGGGTAAAAAACCATTGATCTGTATTTATCTTGAGTTATTTGCTATCTGTTTAAATCTCGGCATTTATTTCATTGAATTTTTAATCTCTTTTTTCAGTGTTAAGTCTTGTTTTCAGAACATGGAGATCTGCAAACGGAGGGTTCACATGTATGATACAGTGAGTCAGATCAAGAGTCCCTTCACCACGCATGTTGCCCCAAATACAAGCACAAATCTAACCATGAGCTTCAGCAACCAACTCAATACAGTGCACAATCAGGTATTCAGTAAATGATTTTGGGAATTCAGACCTAAGTGGGATAAAAACTAGCAAGAGTACAGGCTGAGGTAAAGAAACCAGTCTTTACTTTGGTGGTCTTGTAGCTTCGTAAGAATTTTCAGACTGATAATACCTACACATCATGTGCTGACAAAAATTAAATATAAAGGCCTAATCCATGCCCTCATAGTCTTAGCATAGCCAAATAAGTGGAACCTGGCTTCTATACTACTTACTGCTGTTGATTGTACTGACTTCAGCCAAATGACTCTCTTTTTGTTAGATAGCTCTCATTACATGTATCGAAAGGTGTTCCCAATCATTTTTTTCTATGCTGTATATTAGGTCCTCAGAACTTACTCATCTGATAACTGGAAGTTTGTACTCTTTGACCACCTCTCCAGCCATCTCCTACCCTGCCCCACCAACTACTGATCTACTCTTTGTTTCTTTGAATTCCAATAATTTAAGAGTGGTTTTGCATTTGTTTGCCAAACAGTGATATTTACATTTAAGTTTGTTTCTGAAGATATAAGTTTCCTAATTTCTTAGCTAGGTCTACTTTCTAAATGGAAGATCATATGAGATTTGGTGGGATCTCACATCCAGTAACTTTGCAAAGAAAGAAGAGGTAGGGGTTTATTTATATAGCCTCAACCAGAGCAGGACTGTTTTTTTTATTCTTTGTTTTCTTTTTCAGCTTTATAATCTACCTTAAATTTAAGAGATAGGAAGAATTTCTTAAGCAGAGAGTTATTTCAAAGACAGTTAACATTACATTTTAAAACTTCATTCTTAGTTTTTCTGGATAGAATCTATGTATGTAAAAATGTTTATACCAGTATCCTTTTGTTTTTAGGCCAGTGTTCTAGCTTCCAGTTCTACTGCAGCAGCTGCTACTCTTTCTCTGGCTAATTCAGATGTCTCACTGCTAAACTACCAGTCGGCTTTGTACCCATCATCTGCAGCACCAGTTCCTGGAGTTGCCCAGCAGGGTGTTTCCTTGCAGCCTGGAACCACCCAGATTTGCACTCAGACAGATCCATTCCAACAAACATTTATAGTATGTCCACCTGCTTTTCAAAGTAAGTGGGGAAACTCCTATATCATATGGTATATATCAGACCTACCTGCTTTAGGCAGATCCTAAGTAAGTATCTAGTTGTTTAGTTTTGATCTTTGACAAGTTTAAACTCAGTCTTTGATTATGAAGATAACGGAAGTAGGTTGATCTTTTTTACGTTGGTTATTTGTCTAATTATGATGCTATCTGACATGTAGGCATTCAGTTAATGTTTCCTTATTTGAACTGCCTGATAACCAGTTTTCTTGCCCATTGAGACCTTGTACTGATGTCCTATATCTAGCATAAACACGTATCTCTCAATGTGCAGAGTATATACATCTTGAAAAAACTTGTTGGAAACAGAACTGCTATATATTGAATCTTATTCCCTCTATCATTCCATTATAAAATAAAATTAGTATTCCAAATAAAAGGTAATTTTATTAAAAAATGTAAAAATCATGTTTAAGAATGTAGAAACCTCTTAAGTTACATTCAGAAGTAAAGATAATTATTGAACTGAAAAATTTACAAGCTGAGGTATTTGTGTGGGTAAGGCATTAAGATTATCTGCTTCAGCTTATGAATTATATTGTTCCTGCAAACTCCTGTCAGTAGAGGAACAGAATAGCTGAAGAAGGGGGCTCTCATCTGATGTGTTGCAATAAGATTTTAATTTTTACATTTCCATCCTTCCTCATTTTCTCATTGTTGTTCCGTGTTTATTGATCTGGTGAGCTATTTAAAAGGTTAAATAAATTATTTTAAGGATATATTCTGATGACATCTTGACTTTCCCAATAGAAAGTCAATGTCATGCCCTCTGGGAATAAACCAGGATTCAGGTTTCTTATAGCAGTTCACATAGAAGCCGTTAGCATTTTTATCTTTTTACTTCAGTTACTTACTGACTGTGACTCTTGTTTGTTTGGTTTCTGACAGAGTCAGAGCAAGCAGAAGGAAAAGAGGGGCTAGGGGAGATTGAGAGATTACCGGGAGGACAGGAAAGCGATAGCAATGTAAATCAGGGAGAAACCACAGGGAGAGAGGAGGAGCAGATTCAAAACCTGTAAATGCAAATTTAGCCTAATTTACCCAATTATTTTTTTCGTATCCTTCATAATAGTAAATTCTATACTTTGGGTTGTCATATGTTGAGTGATTCTTCTACTGAACTTAGCAAATAGCCACCCCTCTCCCCTTCACCTTTCCCAAAGTGAGTTTCATTGGAACAGTTTTCAGATGTGCGACTGAAATTTTCTGCTTCTTCTCAGATGATATTTAAGAGATGAGGCAGAATAACTTTTAGTTCCTTTAACAAAACAAAATGTAAGGAGAAGCGGTAGAGGGGAAAAGTGGTTTAACCCCTTTTGGTATAATTAGGGAAGTATAAGCTTTGGAAATTTTTTTCCTATTTAGGAAGTCTAAATAACCTGAGGAGCTAGATAGAGCAAATTTTAAAAGTTACAAATGAAAGGGAGTTTTAAAATGAAGACAGTAATGAAAACTGATATGTATTAGTTACTACATGCCAGATAATGTTCTAAGTGCTTTTACATGTATGTATTCATACTCACAAACAACCCTGGGAAGTGGATAATGTCATTATGCCCAATTTATAGGTGAGAAAACTGATCGTGATTCCCTCATTTGCCCAGTTTTTATGCCCAGTCAGCAGTAGGACCATGATTTTGAACCCAGGCAGTGGGCCCATAGCTTATACATCTTGAAGTGTTATACTCTGTACTGCCTTGCAGTGTCTAAACTCAAAGAGCTGTAGGGAGTTGTCGGTTCATTTGCCAACCACAGCCATATGCTGGTTTCTGCCCAGCAGGCCTCTGTACCAGGTTGCCTACTTTTCTTTCACCATCTGCTCTTTCACAAGATGCCTACACTTAGAGGAGAATAGACCCTCATCCATCTGACAGCTTTACTCTTCTTGCCATACTTTCATGGTTTTTTTTTAATTTAAAGGGCTATATTCAACAAAAACAAAAAAAACACAAATAATAAAAACAAAACTTTAATCCAAGTTCAGGGTTCAGGGAGAACCTTCCCAAAGTGTTGCCTTTTGTTAATTCTTTGTTTCCACTTGGGGTTCCCTGCAAAAGCTAGTTTTAAACTAGCTTGACTGCTGTGGCTTAGCCTAAATTACTATAGCAATCTAATACTTATTTAGAGTCACATTTGTGGGTCAGTATATAAATACTACTTTCTATAGTATTCCAGTTGACCAAAATAGACAGTTTGCTCAGTGGAAACTATAATTCTGTAATTTTGTCCTCTTTTATTTCATCATCCTGGGACACAAAGATGAGCTTCTATAGTGAACATTTCTTCCTAAATTTTGCCGTAGGAGGCTATTGGCAATAATGTTGTCTTGTAGTTAGCCATGGAAATATAGACAAGAATCCTTGATGTTACTTAGCTTTCTGATTAGATAGCATTGCCTTAGGAAGAATGGCTGGCAATTTTTTTTTTTTTAATCTGGATACCTGGATTTGTTTCCTTTTCTTTTTATGTAAGTAGCACTTTTTAAAAAGTTATTATTAGAGTGTTGTAATTCTGATTTTACTAGTCTCTTTTACTTTGTACATTTCTGGATTATGTTTTCCTATGTGACAATTAGTTACTAAATTAAATTACTGAAATGCAAAATTGGAAGACAACTTGCTGAAAACAACAATATTAGAGTTTATGAGTTATGCTCATTTGATACCTCCATAGTAATATTCAGAGAAATTCGTTGGTGATAGCCTAGAAAGTGTCACTGAAGGAATATTCTAATTAAAATGGCTGTATCCTCACTTAACAAAACGCAAGCATCAGTGAATCAGAGGCATCATAGAAACTTAAATTCTTTACGTTGAAAGCTTTGATAGGGTAGGTTTAAAAGAAAGTTTTGAAGGTTCTCTTCTCAAGTCTTGGCAAAAGGGAGAACTATCTTGAGCCCCTCTTTTCCCCAGAATGAGATACTCCTGATTGCAGGAAACATTTATTCAACATTTGTGCCCAGAGGATAATGAATAAAATGATAAAGAGACATGGTCACTGTTCTAAAGGCAGCAAAAAGTTCTTAATTTTCCTAGCTTTCCATTAGCTAGAGAAGAGCTTTAGAAAGCTGTCAGTGATGAGAGCAGATTTCTAAAATAAGTACAAAAAAGTGCTTCTGTAAACCACAATGTCTACTTTTAAAATATTTTTATCCTAGGCATAATTCCTTCAGTTCACATACTGGTTAAAGATAAAATATATGACTAAATTGTGAACTAGGTTATATATTTTTGAGGAGTTGGGTAAAAACATCCCCTTAAAATAGTCTAAATAAAAGTGTAACTAAGATAATAAATTATTGAGCTTTTCATAATGTTTCTTATCTAATTAACCAGAAGTTATAAAGTCTTTGCTTTTAATAGATTACACTTTTTAAATGCTTAAGGTTTTTTTTTTCCCTCTAGGATTAAAAGCTGAACATAACTTACTAAGTGAAGGTTTTTGGTTTGTTTGTTTTTGCCTCTACTGTTAATGGGAGTGGGATGAGTGTTGTGTTTTAAGCTTTGTTGGATTAAAAAAAAAAAGTTTTGAATTTCCTGAAGCCAGCCCTCCCTCTTCAGGCATCTTTCCATTAATCCAACCTGAAAGGAATCAAGTCTCCCTTTTCTTAACTTCCCAGACTTCGGTGAAACGCCTTTGTCTTAAGTGTCTAGAACTAAAACCTGGGTGGTAGATTTTTCGAACCAAAAAGCTAAAAACAAACCCCAAAACCCCCGAACAAGCAGTACCCCCAGACCTAGCAAAGCAATATAACTGTGATGTTACTTTTTACAGCTGGACTACAAGCAACAACAAAGCATTCTGGATTCCCTGTGAGGATGGATAATGCTGTGCCAATTGTACCCCAGGCACCAGCTGCTCAGCCACTACAGATACAGTCGGGAGTTCTTACACAGGTAAAAGACAGAGCAGCTTGGATACTCAATAGTGCTGAAGTTTTCTGAAGCACTGTTGAGAATCAGTTATTTTGTCCTAGAAAATGGTATTTGCTTTGACTGTAAGATCTTTCTTGGTCATGATTCAGTGGACTTAAAATGAAACATCTATAATGGAATAACATACTCATTCCTAACACTGTTGCAACTCTGCCAGTGACTTCCTTAGACTTGGAGACATAAATATCCAGACTTTGAGAAATTGTCTACTGAGTAAATTTAATTTTGTGGGATGAAGTTAATTTTTTATCTTGATGCCCTTAAAGATATAGGACACATGTAACAACACTTTGATTCTAAAAGTAAAAGCTTCCCCTTTTGCTCTCTTAGTGTCCCTGTTACTCACTCTTTGAGAATTTCATCACAGTTGAGAGGCTGGATTATATCAGGATGCCTCTTTGAGTATTACATTCCTTCATTCCTTGTGTTTAACTAGGCTGTAGAAAGGTTTAAAACTTTATCCCTGCCATGCAAAATGCAGCTAAGATGGTCAAGAAACTCATGAAATATTCATATAAGCAACAAATACTATATTTTTAATTCTGTGTATAAATGTTTGTGGCCCGTGACACATAGCAAATCTGAAATCCAAAACCCTGATTTTGTGAGTAGGAAGAGGAAGAATTCTTAATACATGCCTTTGTTAACTGAGTTTTTTAAAACTGATCCTCTGAATCCAGCCCAAGAAGGATTCCCATACTTTTTTGCTTTAGGCCATTGACATTTGACCTAGTGGTCCAATGCTGTGCGGAGTCGAAGGGGAAAGTTGTGTTTGGTACATGCATTTTAAGTGATATGAAATTACTGCTTATTGTTGGTAATAACTTGGGGGGAATGAAAACCCTTCTGAATCCAGATAACCTGCCTCCGTGTTTGTTTCACTCACCTGCCTAATCTACATTTCAGGGAAGCTGTACACCACTAATGGTAGCAACTCTCCACCCTCAAGTAGCCACCATCACACCGCAGTATGCGGTGCCCTTTACTCTGAGCTGCGCAGCCGGCCGGCCGGCGCTGGTTGAACAGACTGCCGCTGTACTGGTAATTCCCCTCGCTTGATTGTGTTACTAACGGAGTTTCTTTGGTTTCTTTCTTTTTATTTTACTTTTTCCTGTTTGTTTTTGTTCTGTTTTCTTCTGGTTTTCTCATTTTTCCAAAAAAATTTTTTTAACTTAGTCTTTGCAGAGGGCATGGAAGCATGTGCCATCTTGTGGCTGTGTTCTTGCTACATCTTTAATGTCTCATTGTTTTCCTCCCCAACATTTGCTGAAGCACTGTTTGACTCTGATGTTCAGTGTGGCTCTGAAAGGGGTCAGACCCCTTGATTCTTCTTTGCCAGCCTAGTGTGATAAAAGCTCTTGGTGTAGCCTCAGAAGAGCTTCAACACTGTTACCTGTTTCTCTGCTCTATCTTTTACCCTCTGAACCTTGAGAATGAAGGAAATGGCCTTTAGTTTGGCTCTGCTACAGGTACCGGATGGCCAAAATTGGAACTCCTTGGCAAGTTAGCTTCTTTCTTTATTGACTGTTTTAAGCTTCTAAAACTTTTGTGTATGTAGAAATGTTTAAAATGCTCTTACTTTATTTCCTTATTAGTTGACATTAACTTTCCGTCTCTGAACACATGAAGATAACTCTTTGCCACTTATGATCAGTGGCAGCTAATATCTTCCATTTAAACATCTTCCCTTTAGAGCCTTTTTAGATCATATTTCATTTGTTGGTTGAAATCAAAGGTGAACTCGTTTATAGGGGTTTTGGAGAAATTATTTTACAAATAGGTCTTTATACAAAAAACCTATTTATACTGAAAAACTTTATGCAAGAATATCTTTGTTATCAAAAGTCATGGGGAAAATTTATTAAATATAGCAGCAAATGTAGTGTGGGTTTTAGAGATAGGAAAACAAACAAATAGGACTTTGAGATATATTTTAGCATTTATAACCTTAATAGTGATTTTTGGATGTGTTTGGTTTATTTGGGGGAGTTAGTATTATTTATTTGACATCTGGCATTTTATCATTTAAAATTTAAAATTAGATCAGCATTCGAAAACCTAATTGATACTGTTGACCCCTGATATTTGTTCATCTTTCAGAGTGGCTTTAAATTTCTTTTGTTGTTTCTCAAGGACTCGTGTGAGTGAAAAACACTTTCAGAATACATACTTTAGTTGCTGGAATTTCTTTGGTTTTCAATTTAAGAGTCTTTGTCACCGCCAAATTAATTACATCATAAGCATAAGCCCTGAGTGTGAGGGAGTCAGATATATTTCCAACTTGACTGATCCAAGCCACTGGTTTTAACTTGCACACCTATAGTTTTGAGGTTGGGAATGTTAGTTGACACTTCTCCTTTGCTGCTTCTCTTAAGTTTGCACTAGCCATTTGCTAAGCTTTGCATATTTTTGTTCTTCCTCTGTCAAAACAGTTCGTCGCTTGGAACGCCAGATTTCTGCCTCACGTTGAAATGTTACTTCTTGCTTTGTATTAAACTACATGCTTTGTCTTGTGCAGGTGTTGGCTTATGGAAAGACGCATGGTGTGACTTAACATACTCTCTTATTTTTTGTTTTGTTTTGTTTCGTTTTGAATTCTGCTTATGGTAGCAGACGTGTTTGCAGTTTCTCTGATTTGAAGGCTTCTTGTTTGGAACCAGTATTTGTAACAAGTGGATCTGTTACTTGCAGAAATATTTTTAAAACAGTGTGTTGATGGCCTTGCAGTTTGGAATTCAAGAAACAGAACCATATGTACCCAAGCATTGTAGGTGATTGTACTGTGGAATTCAGGTTTAAAAAGCAGACTTTCAAATCTGTTCCTATTTTTCTAGGAAATGCCACAATTTCCATAAGAAGTACAGAAAACATATTTGTTGCTATTTATTGCAAGTGGCATGGCTTGTTAAGAACTACAAACAATGTATTTTCCTTTAGTGATTAGTTTTTATGACGAGTTATGTTTCTACAAATGATGCATATTTAGGAAACTACTAAAAACAAAATATGGTACGCTGCATTTATTTCTTAAATATTTTTCTTATTGCATTTTAAAAAAATGCTGTCACATGGCTATAAATGAAGTTAGCTTTCTCTTGCTGGCATTAAGCGTGTTTGCCAAAGGATTTTGGCCTTTGGTCATCCACATCTGGCTCCATTTTCCAAGTACTACCCTTTTAAAAAGGAACAATTCTCCTCTTTGTTTTATGGGTTGAATTGACCTGATGTCTTTTATCTGATTGGCACTCAAATTTTTAAATTCCTATTTTTAATCTCAGGGGAGTTGTCTTAACTCTTTCTTGGGATGTTTTTAGACTCTTTGCAAAAATGTTACTCCAGCATTTAACTAGAGCTTACTTCTGAACTTTCAGACTCCTTTACTCTGCAGTATAATAGAAACTCTTAACCACAGGGATCTTCTTTTCTTTAATACCCTGGTGGTCAGGTTATGGAGGTGGCCAAGAGAAGGCAGCGTGTTCTTTTTCCCTGTTCATAAGACTTGTAACCTTGAGCCCCTCTGACCTTTCTTTTTTAAATCTCTGCAAGTTAACAATCTACAAGAAACTTCTTTTAAGCTATGAATTTTTCTTTCATCTAAAAAACAGAAGAAAAAGCCAAGAGTGAGTCAAGTCTGGATCTTTTTGTGTTTGTTTCCTTACAGCAGGCTTGGCCTGGAGGAACCCAACAAATTCTCCTGCCTTCAACTTGGCAACAGTTGCCTGGGGTAGCTCTACACAACTCAGTCCAGCCCACTGCAGTGATTCCAGAGGCCATGGGCAGTGGCCAGCAGCTCACAGACTGGAGGCAAGTGCCCTGTGTTCCTCTCTGGGAGAATTTGCAAGGGCAGATCCCTTAGGGAAGGACCACTTGAGGATTTGGTGACACAGGAAGAAGGTAAAGGAAAGGAGAGATTTAGCTCTGTGTGAAATCCTTGAAGAAAAGAATCCATATCAGGCTAGGAGACGGAGTTATAAGAAAACTTTGAATGCAGGAAAACAGTAGGTTCTAAGTTCAGAAATTATTTACTTCAGATTTAAAGAAAGTGTTATGCAATAAACCATACAGTGAAACGCCCTAAAGCCTTATAATCCAGGTGCCCAACTGTAAAAATAAGACAGCTTTATTTGGTTGTTTTAATTGCTTTTAGTACGTACTTGGTCCTGACTTCCCAGTGTTTTCAGCATTCATGCTTCTCTTTCTGATGATACAGGAACGCCCACTCTCATGGCAACCAGTACAGCACTATTATGCAGCAGCCATCCTTGCTGACTAACCATGTGACATTGGCCACTGCTCAGCCCCTTAATGTTGGCGTTGCCCATGTTGTCAGACAACAATCCAGTTCCCTCCCTTCAAAGAAGAATAAACAGTCTGCTCCAGTCTCTTCTAAGTAAGTCTCTGTTAGGGCTGATATTTAAAACTGCCAGTTTGAAAGATATGTCGCCTGGCATTTAGAGTGTTGGAGTATAGACACTTTTGGTATGAAGCAGCAAGAAGCTGCCAAATTGAAAAGAGCTAACCTTCGGGCATGCATACAGAGGTATTCTGGTTATGCTAATCCTTTCTCTCTGCTGCCACTTTGAATCCAGGCTTCTTTTGGCTGATGTTTTTAGTTTTCTGCCCACTTCACAGAGTGAAATTTAACCACGGGGTAAAGGGCATACAAAAATAAAATCTATATTCTAATTTTGGTGTTCTTGTCCTGGAAACCCTGGCTAGAGTGGTTAGTTTATTTTTTATTGGGACTTTTATAGTTAAGTGTATTGGCTTAATGATTTGGTAAGAAGGAATCAAAGAGCAAATTGGAAAGAGTTCTGGGGAAAAGATACCTAGTTTTGGGGACCAAGCACTGAGTGATCTTTCTTGTGACCTTTTCCTACAGGTCCTCTCTGGATGTTCTGCCTTCTCAAGTCTATTCTCTGGTTGGGAGCAGCCCCCTTCGTACCACATCTTCTTATAATTCCCTAGTCCCTGTACAAGATCAGCATCAGCCAATCATCATTCCAGATACTCCCAGCCCTCCTGTGAGTGTCATCACTATCCGCAGTGACACTGATGAGGAAGAGGACAACAAATATAAGCCCAATAGGTAAGACAGGTGAATGGTTCCCTAGCTCTGTGGCTCCTGCCCTTGGTCTTAGTCTGTTGGCTTCACACAAGTGGCTCAATTTTGGCTATGAAAGGAAGAACTAAAAAGGGGTATTTAGGAAGCATGGCCGTGGATGAGTGAGCCAGAACACTCAAGTTTCCATAACTGAGCATTGTCAAGTTTTCTGTAATATTATACATGTTCATCAGTTAAATCAGTCGTTCAGATACATTAGATGGAAGGTATAGATTACG
Source organism: Lipotes vexillifer (assembly GCF_000442215.2). NCBI lineage: Eukaryota > Metazoa > Chordata > Mammalia > Artiodactyla > Lipotidae > Lipotes > Lipotes vexillifer. The sequence continues at coordinate 709,515 of NW_006789305.1, forward strand.
TTGTCAGGCTATTCTGGCTTGGAATGCACATTATATACTACAGACATTATCCCCTGCCTTTAATAGAGTCTGAAAACAGATACTGTAACAGAAGCATGTAAAAAACAATTAATTGGAACAAGTTGGTAGATATGAGATTATATGAAATTCGTGTAATTTTTTAATCTGAACAGACCTCTTTGGAAGAGGTAGAACTTTAAGTAGGGCTACCTTCTTTTCCCCCCTCTGCAATATGGTCATTCAGTTTAAGAATTTAAGTACCAGATTATTTCCTCTTATCCCAGCACCTTAATCCAAGTCCTTAATTGGGCAGTTAACTAAGAGAGATAGGATACATGTAAGAACTGTGATACACACCTCTCTTGGTGTGAACAGTCAGTTGCCTTGATTGTTCTGTGTTCTTCTTCATTGCGTTTTTGGTGTTAGGCATATAGAGGAAGCAATAACTCTACTTTTACCTGAGGAGGAAGGATTCACGCATGAAAGTAACTTAGGAGACTTAACAGAATCACGTGTAAATGAAGTTTAAATGAACTTGAATTTCGAGTAAATTTAGAATGAAATACTTCAAAAGGGCTATTTACAAATGGTATTTACAAATGGCTATTTACAAATGGTAAATAGACTTGAAACTAAGTTTTGAAAGTGGTTATTGAACTGATTTGGGGAAGCAAAAAGTTAACTTTCCAGTGAAGAAAAGGGGCCTAGTACTGGCAAAAATTATATAACCAGCAGGATTGCTTTGACTGGAGGCAAGCCTATTAAAAATTAAGGAAAAGGTAAAGTTAGTAAGGTATGGATCATTTTGTGAAGAAACTTCTTTTAAAAACACCTATAGTGAGAAGTTTGATTAGATACAGTAAAGAACCATTTGTAGTCTAGCAGGGTGATATGAAAATAAAGTGGTGTTTGAAGAATACTGTTGAAATAACTGCGAATGGGAATGGCTAAGAGGCAACATAGAATAGTTGCTAGAGGTGTGTACTTTGGAGTCATTCTGTCCTGGATCTGAATCCTGTCTTCATGACTTATCACTTGTGTGACCTTGGTCAAGTTTCTTAATCTCCATCTCCCTCTGCCTCAGTTGCCTTATCTGCAAAACAGGGATAAAGTACCTACTTCATGGAAGTGTTGTGAGGATTCAGTGAGATATGTGTAGAGTGTAAGAATAGTGCCTGATGCATAATAAGCACTCAGAAATTTGTTGCTGCTACTGTTGTTATTATTACTATCATCATGATTATCATCATTTTTATTATGGGAAGACCAGAGACCAGCAAAGAAACATTGCTAAAAGGGGGTTGAATTTTCATGTATTTTCTTCTCCCCAGCTCTGGCCTGAAGGCAAGGTCTAATGTCATCAGTTATGTCACTGTCAATGATTCTCCAGACTCTGACTCTTCCTTGAGCAGCCCATATTCCACTGATACCCTGAGTGCTCTCCGGGGCAATAGTGGACCCCTTCCGGAGGGTCCCGGCAGAGTCGTGGGGGATGGCACTGGCACCCGCACCATCATTGTACCTCCACTGAAAACTCAGCTTGGTGACTGCACTGTAGCAACCCAGGCCTCAGGTGAGTTTCTTCACAGCTGGAGTTGAATGCTCCTTTGATGTGTGTATCTTTAGTACTTTGCTATAATCTACTTTTGCCAATGGTACAGACCAGTGGTGTAGATTTTCCTAGAAATTGCCTAGTTCGGAAATCAGTTCCTTGTGATGTGAAATTGTTTTTGGCCATCAGTTTATCTTCCCGTGTATATAAAAGTGAGTTTGTAGACTCAGTAATACACTCACTGTTGATGGGAGAAGGTAGATACGACTTTTGTTAGATGGCAGGGAGAATTAACAGGCAGGTTTTTTTGCCACAGGTGATTCAGATTTGACAATCCAGAAATGAATGGGAACTGATAATATTAAAAGTGATTGCAAAAGTTTTTTTGGAAAGCAATATGTACTTTAGATCTTTTCTCGCCCAGTGGCATAGCAGTGATGCTTTTGTGGGTTGTATTATCAACCAAATTACCTCCATCTGTTTTGCTCTGTGAGATGCTGGGTTAAGGTTCCCGGGTTCAGTTATTGGGTAATGAAATGCTAACTGCAGTAACAAGCCCCAGTTTTCGTGGCTTAACATAATAGAAATTTATTTCTTAAGTCACATGAGTTCCCAGTGCAAGTGCTCCTGGTTGGTAGGTTTGGCAGCGAGTTAAGGATCAGAGCCTTGGAATCCTCGGCATCCAATCAGAAGGAGAAGGAAAGTATGGAGGAGGCACACACAGTCTTTAACCTCTTTAGCCCCGGAAATAGTGAAAACTCATCACATGGCCCCACCTAGGGGCAAGGGGGCCCAGAAAAATGTAGTCCTTGTCTAGGCAGCTCTTTTCCAGTGGCAACTCTATACACCAAAGGCGAGGACTGTGAAATCTTGGCATCGATATAGCCATCTCTTCGTACTTTTATGAATTAGTGTTTTACCATGAATTATAATACTGCCGAAGACATAAACAGTGTTCTAGTTTGAGGGCGACGTGTGGTTCTCCTCCTGAGAAGTAGACAACTGTCCATTGCAGACAGGGCAAAACTTCCTGATGCCAGGCTACTGAGAAGCATTATTAGGAGCTCTGTCCACTATTGGGTCCAAAGAAAATAGGTTGCTCCACAAGTCACTGAATAAATGCTCCAGTTTTCCTAGTGGGACCACAGAAGGAAGCAAAATTTTGAAAATTGATCATGCTTATATTCAGCTGCACTTTCTGCAGTTGCTTAGAATTTGAAGACAGTGAATGCCCAGCAAGATATAATCTTGCCTTCCTTTAAACCCCTTTGACACCTAAATGTTCCTAAATATTACCAGTATCTTACTCAGCTTCACATTGTCATTTCTGTACTTGTTTAATCCCTTCCTACATAAACTCTAGGCTCCTTGAGAGCAGGGACCATGTCTTACTTGTGTTTGTATTTCTAATAGTACCTTTCACATTACTGGAGATTAGATAATATTTACTGAAGTGAACCTTTTGAAGATCTTTATGGAGCTTTGTAGAAAGACAGAAAAGAAATGGATGATACAGTTTTTGTTCTTCTAGTGTAAATGTAATTGAGGAAATAAGATACACATGAAACCTTAACTATTGCAAACCTCATACAAACATGGACTGGTTAATATGATGCCATCTGAGGTTTAGCTCAGTGATACTGAGTCCATGTCTGCTCATAACTAAAGCCTGACCCTTTCTTAGGTCTCCTGAGCAGTAAGACCAAGCCAGTGGCTTCAGTGAGTGGGCAGTCGTCTGGATGCTGTATCACCCCCACAGGATATCGAGCTCAGCGCGGGGGCACCAGCGCAGCACAGCCACTCAACCTTAGCCAGGTAAGCACTAGGGGCTGCTGCCTTCTGTTTGGGGCCCCCGCTATTGTTACTCTCTGGAGAACCCTGCTTCTGGCTGGACTGCTGAATAAAGCCAAATGAAGCCCCTTTTGTGTCAAACAGTTTGGTGTTCCATGGCCTGTGTCATATCTGTATGTGCTGTGTCTCTTCATTCCCTCTGTAAATGTGTTCAGAATGTACGTTCCAGATTTTCCATCAGACCTCCCTAGTCTATCCTGGAAGATTAGAGAAATGTGTGGAATTTAGAAAGTGCCTAGGATACTTTAGTTCTTGCCTCGTTCTGCACCACCACATGCATTGAGACTAGATTCTCTTTCTTTATCTCCTGGGTCATAAATAACCTGAGCCTTACTCTGTTTACTTGAAGCAAGAGACAGTGAAAAAGCTTTCTGGATACTTAATCAACTGGTTCTAGTCTTACATGGTGCTTGAGTCTGGGATTTGGGGCTTTTTTCTCCCCATCTGATCCTCTGATGGGGTGGGGAGGGTCACTATTCTATTTGTGTTCACTTTTTCCTCAGCTGAAATTCTGGTGCTTGTATGATATGTCTACTAGTAGTGAGAAAGTGTAAATATGAGGGTGTAACTGTGTGGTTGTGTGTGTGTGTGAGAGAGAGAGAGCACATGCAAGTGCAAATGTAAGTTGGAGTTAGTGAATGTGTCTTGGGCTCCACAATTCAAGAGGGATATGAAGAACTTAGAGGAGAGCTAGAGAAAACAATGGCAAGGAAGAAAGGTTAGGAAAAATTCAGTCACTGACGCCAGAATAGGGTGAGTTGAGTCGACAGTTATTTACTTGCAGGAGTGAGTAACCCTATGAACTCTTGATTTCCCCCTTTCCTCTGTCATACTTGAGAGCAAACTGCTGCTGTCTGGGCTGGGTTAGGATCTATTCTGCCAGGAGGCAGAGCGATGGATGGCTGACTTCTGACAGCATTGCCAGTCTGGGAGATTCTGTGCTATGGCAGCCCAGAAGCAGTATGAGTTAGAACCTCAACTCTCAAATTGGCCTTTGGTGCCCTGAGCCAGGGTGACCTCAAGATTCCTCACTTCCTTCTTCCTCCTTCCAGAACCAGCAATCATCATCAGCTCCAACCTCGCAGGAGAGAAGCAGCAACCCTGCCCCCCGCAGGCAGCAGGCGTTTGTGGCCCCGCTCTCCCAAGCCCCTTACGCCTTCCAGCATGGCAGCCCACTACATTCGACTGGGCACCCACACCTGGCCCCAGCCCCTGCTCACCTGCCAAGCCAACCTCACCTGTATACGTATGCTGCCCCCACTTCTGCTGCTGCATTGGGCTCCACCAGCTCCATTGCTCATCTCTTCTCCCCGCAGGGCTCCTCAAGGCATGCTGCAGCATATACCACCCACCCTAGCACTCTGGTGCACCAGGTCCCTGTCAGTGTTGGGCCCAGTCTCCTCACTTCTGCCAGCGTGGCCCCTGCTCAGTACCAACACCAATTTGCCACCCAGTCTTACATTGGGTCTTCCCGAGGCTCAACCATTTACACTGGATACCCACTGAGCCCTACCAAGATCAGCCAGTATTCTTACTTGTAGTTGGTGAGTATGAGGGAGGAGGGGTCAGAGTTCTTAATGGGCTGTGATGAGCTCCTCCCTCACCCTCTCCTGAAACTCCTTAGCCAGCAACTTGCTCTGCAGGGGCCCACTGAAGCAGAAGGCTTTTCTCTGGGGAACCTGTCTCAGTTTTGACTGCATTGTTGTAGTCTCCCAAAGTCTGCCCTATTTTTTAATTCTTTATTTTTGTGACAGCATTTTTGGTATTTGGAAGAGTTCAGATGCCCATCATCTGCAGTTACCAAGGAAGAGAGATCATTCTGAAGTTAACCTTTGAAAAATATTTTCTCTCTCTGACTTGATTTCTATAAATGCTTTTAAAAACAAGTGAAGTTCCTCTTTATTTAACTTTATTTTATTGTAATTGCTGGTCAGAGGAAAAATGCTGATAGAAGGACTTGAAATCTGATAACAAGAAAAGAAAAATCATTACTTTCTGCTTGTTTAAAAACCAAGACTTAATTGCTTATCTTAAGAGCAGCTTGCACAAGTCTGTATTTTACTATCTCGCATTTCTCCCCAAAATTTTACCTTTGCTAATGGGACATTTAAGCTTACAGTGTTTTAATTTTGTTTTCATGTCATGTTATATTTAGTGGGAAATTGTTATTTTTGCAAAACTGGTTACATACTACTCTCTGTTACTGTTGGGATTCTCTCAGTTGCTCCTGTGTTTATTATTAAAGTAGTGTTAAAAAGGCAGCTCACCATTTGCTGGTAACTTAGTGTGAGAGAATCCATACCTACCATGAAAGCACCAGGTATTCTTTCTAAATGAACCCTGTGTATTCTTTTTAAATTATTTTTAAAAAGTCCTTCTCTCTCTGATTTAGCTTAAATTTTATTATTGGAAAAGCCATTAAGGTGGTTATTATTGTATGGTGGTAGTTGTTTTATTATATGCAAAATCTCTTTGTATTATGCGATACTGGCATTGATGAGCTTTGCCTAAAGGTTGTTGGCATCGATGAGCTTTGCCTGAATATTAGTATGAATTTTCAATAATACACCTCTTTCTCTCTTTGCCTCAGCTCTCCCTTCATTCTATGTGATTTATTTGGGGAGAAAGCTAAAGGATCTGAAACCGGATAAGAAACGTTGTGTATAGCTTTTATACTTTAAAGTAGCTTTCTTTGTATGCCAGCAGCAAATTGAATGCTCTCTTATTAAGACTTAAATAATAAGTGCATGTAGGAATTGCAAAAAATATTTTAAAAATTTATTACTGAATTTAAAAATATTTTAGAAGTTTTGTAATGGTGGTGTTTTAATATTTTGCATAATTAAATATGTACATATTGATTAGAAGAATATAACAAGCAATTTTTCCTGCTAACCCAAAATGTTATTTGTAATCAGATGTGTAGTGATTACACTTGAATTGTGTATTTAGTGTGTTTCTGATCCTCCAGTGTTACCCCGGAGATGGAATTGATGTCTCCATTGTATTTAAACCAAAATGAACTGATACTTGTTGGAATGTATGTGAACTAATTGCAATTATATTAGAGCATATTACTGTAGTGCTGAGTGAGCAGGGGCATTGCCTGCAAGGAGAGGAGACCCTTGGAATTGTTTTGCACAGGTGTGTCTGGTGAGGAGTTGTTCAGTGTGTGTCTCTTCCTTCCCTTTCTCCTCCTTCCCTTATTGTAGTGCCTTATATGATAATGTAGTGGTTAATAGAGTTTACAGTGAGCTTGCCTTAGGACGGACCAGCAAGCCCCCGTGGACCCTAAGCTGTTCACTGGGATTTATCAGAACAGGATTAATAGTTGTGTTGTGAATATGCATTGTTCTCAGTTTCCCTGCCGACACTGAAAAATAAAAACAGCAGCTTCTCTTTTTTACCGCCACCTCTACCCCTTTCCATTTTGGATTCTCAGTCGAGTTCTCACAGAAGCATTTCCCCCATGTGGCTCTCTCACTGTGCATTGCTACCTTGCTTCTGTGAGAATTCGGGAAGCAGGTGAGAGGAGTCAAGCCAATATTAAATAATGCATATTTTTTCTTTCTTTTTTCTTTTTTAGTATGTGCAATCACTTTTAGATGAGATTTATTTTTTCCTTTTCCCATGTGGCAGTCCTTCCTGCAAATAGTTGATATTCCTAGTAAAATATTTGCTTGTTGAAAAAAACATGTAACAGATGTGTTTATACCAAAGAGCCTGTTGTATTGCTTCCCACATCCCCAATACTATGAGGAGGAGTTTTGTGAAGCCGCTGGTGACAGGGAACTCAAAGAAAGGTTTCTTAGCCGGTGAAGAATATTTAGAAGGAACCAAAGCCTGTTGAGCCATCGGGCTTTTGAGGTTTCTTTTTAACAACTTGTGTATTCTTGGGGCCCTTCAAACTGCGAAAGTGTCCTTGTACTCTCAGCTCCTACACGGATCTGGGTCAAGTAGAGAGTACTGGGGATGGCAAAGTTCCTGCCCATTAAAGATTTGGGGGAAGAAGGTTAACCCTAAGATGTAGACATGTTCCATCTGAACTGAAAATTATGTACTTGAGGGATAAGTCTAGGACTGGTTCTTTGTAGAGATGGTGTCAAGGAGGTGCAGGATGGAGATGGGAGATTTCATGGAGCCTGGTCGGCAAGCTCTGTACCAGGTTGAACACCGAGGAGCTGTCAAGGTATTTGGAATTTCTTCATTGTAAGGAGGAAGGGCTTTCAAGATGGGGCAGATAGTCAGTATAGGCTACCAGGAACACGTTGGTGTTTTCTACTTTTTTTTTTTTATCATTATTTTGTGTTTTCAGCATTATATTGATCAAGATACCCAAGCAGTTTGTATAGTTTCTGTCACTAGTGTTATAAAGTTTTCTGGTCAGTGTGTGCAATCTTTGTGTCTCTTTTTGCCAAGCACATTCTCATTTTCATGCTCAAAGGCAGATCTAGTTTCTAAGGGAAATATTTTTTGTTCCTTATCTTTACAAGGGATAAGATTTGTTGTTTTTGTAAGAAGTGAGATGCAGGAAAAAAACACTCCACTCCTGCGCACCCTACCCCCCACCCCCAGTCCAGTAAGTGGATACCACTTAAGATAGGAGTCTTCACGGGGAGAAGACAATACCAAGAGCTTATATTGTTACCATAATCACCTTACTAGCAGTGTGTGGCTTTAAGAATTTTAGAGATCTTCAGTATTAGTTTTGAAAATTGGCATTTCAGATTTACCAAGATAAAAATCCATCTGTGTCTGCTGAATGTGTATGTGCTCAGTGTGGCTTTAGATTCTGTCTCTGGGGCTTAACATTGCTGGCCCTGACAGGATGGGGGAAGCTCCAAGAATAAAGTGAGCAGCTAGCTGGCCCAGGTCACAGTGGCCTGACCTCAGACCAGCTTAAGGCTTTAAGTCCTGTCAGAACTTGTATTTCCAGCTTCTCCCCTTCAGGGTGAGAGAGAAAATGGGAAGGGTTAGGTACAGCCACTCTAGGCTCATCAGGACACTTGATCACTCCGGAGTTTTTAGTAGCTTCCAGGAAGTGATACTATGGTCAGTGCTCAGCTAAAATCCCAGCCCCAGGAATGAGAACTCCATTTAAACAGTTCTGACCATCCATCGTCCTCCACTAGAGGGGCTAAACTTGACTGCCCTTAGCCAGGCAAGCGCAGTAGTATGTGTTTTATTCAGCATTATTATGCAAAAACCCACTGGTTAGGATGGTTTGTTTTAGGATAGGAAATGAAATTGCCTCTCAGTGACAGGAATGACCCAAGCCTGCTTCCTGTTTCAATTTTTTTTTTTTTAACTGATGGATGGTGCAGCATGTCTACATGGTTGTTTGTTGCTAAACTTTATATAATATGTGGTTTTGATTCAGCTTGAAAAATAATCTCACTACATGTAGCAGTACATTTTATGTACATTATATGTAACGTTAGTATTTCTGCTTTGAATCCTTGATATTGCAATGGAATTCCAAGTTTATTAAATGTATTTGATATGCTAGTTATTGTGTGCGATTTAAACTTTTTTTGCTTTCTCCCTTTTCTGGTTGTGCGCTTCCTTTTATGACAAGCCTCTAGAAACAGTTTCTGAGAATTACTGAGCTATGTTTGTAATGCAGATGTACTTAGGGAGTATGTAAAATAATCATTTTAACAAAAAGAAATAGATATTTAAAATTTAATACTAACTACGGGAAAAGGGTCCATTGTGTAAAAACATAGTTTATCTTTGGATTCAATGTTTGTCTTTGGTTTTACAAAGTAGCTTGTATTTTCAGTATTTTCTACATAATATGGTAAAATGTAGAGCAATTGCAATGCATCAATAAAATGGGTAAATTTTCTGATTCACGTGGCTGTTTTTGACTTCTCTTATAGGGGTACAAAGGGGATCAACAATTGGCATCTTTGGAGTGGCTAAATACATTGCATCTGAACGCCAGTAGAGTGTTAGAGACAACTTCATTCTTCATACAAATCTCTGTCCCAGAAATAAATAGGGGTCGGTAGGGAATACTTTCCAGGAATGGAGTGTCCAGGGCCCTAACTTAAGATCATCTGGATCTGGCCCTTTGAAAGATGCAGAAATTTCTGACACAGGCTAATTAAACCTTGCTTCCTAGCATGTTCCACCAAACATCTAAAGTACCAGAATGCAAATAAGAATAACCACAAGACGATGCTATTTTCCCCTCCTTTCAGAAAGCTGCACTGTTAGAAGAATCGTTTTTTTTTTCTTTTTATAACATCTTTATTGGAGTATAATTGCTTTACAATGGTGTGTTAGTTTCTGCTGTATAACAAAGTGAATCAGCTATACATATACATATATCCCCATATCTCCTCCCTATCCCACCCCTCTAGGTGGTCACATCTCCCTGTGCTATGCGGCTGCTTTCCACTAGCTGGCTATTTTACATTTGGTAGTGTGTATATGTCCATGCCACTCTCTTACTTCATCCCAGCTTACCCTTCCCCCTCCCTCTCCCCATGTCCTCGAGTCCAAGGAATAGTTTTTTGTTTTTCTTTTTAGAGGAGGACTTTGGCTCAGATTTCTCTTAAGTGAGTGATTAAAGTAAAATTTCTCCTGATAACGAATTAGAGATTTGTCTAGATTCATCACTGCGGGGCTCTGAATAAATGCTATGCTCATTTGACTTCTTTTGACGCATGTGTTTCAGGACAAGTCTGTCTTACAGTGGCCATTAATTTTTTGGGCTCCTGTAGTCATAGTTGGGATATGGAAATGAGAAACATTTAGGAACACCCTTTTGGGCCATAACCAAGAGAAGTTATCAATAGTCTGTTCTCTCCCATTAGTAGGGAAGTCAGAGTACATTTATTTTGATTTAGACTGCAACATATATATTTTTCAGATTTTTTTTCCCTAAATAAATGAATGTAAAATTAGTGTGAGCTCACTGAACACTCCCCAGTTTGGGTAAGAGAATGTGCCTAGAAACTTTCAGGCAAAGGAAGACTGTATATAGAAAGACTGCAGTCAGTCTCACTTCCAGATAATCAAGAATTAGTTTACTAATTTCTCAATGACCTGTTTTGGGTTTTTTGGGTTTTGTTTTTTAGTTTTAATCTCAGATACATTCTCTTTCTTAGGCTAAATCAGAGAGAGATTAGGATAGCCCCATAAGTAATTGGATAGTCCGTGGGGAAAGCTGCATTTTAATCATGAAAACCCCTGTAAATTCAATCTACGTGGCGTGCTCTGCGGGAAATTTTCCACTGGAGGTGAACTTGGTTTCCCTATTAATTCTGAGATGACACCAGGTGCTTAGCACAAGATGGCGCCAGTGAGCTGTAGAAGGTACTACAGACTTGACCACTGTGGCCTTTCTTCCCACCCCTTCCCCTCAAACCTCATCTCCCCTGCTTCGAGCTTCCACTAAAGGCAGAAAACAATCCATGCTGTTATTGCTGGGAAAGGAAAGGATTAACGAAGGATGGTTCTTAAGTCAGCATTGGAAGCATTCTAAAGCAGCAATAGGGTTTGCTAAGTTTCCTCCGGGGCCTCTGCCTCCCCCTGCTAGCTCCTTTTCCTGGGTGACTGCCCAGAAGGCCTTTGCCCTAGGATTTCCAATCTCCTTCTCCTCTCCTGGGGAGCCCACGGCCTAGGCGGGAGGCGGTTAAACCTTCTGGCTGCTCTGCAATAGGGCCATCTGTGTTTGATCAATCCAAGCGGAAAGGAGGGGGTGGGGCCCGTAAAGAGACTGTGAAAGCATTCCAGAGTAGTGAGAGAGCCCCGAGATCCTACAAGAGAGAAGGCACCGCCCCCAGCCCGGCCTCCAAAGCTAACCCGCCGGCTTGAGTGGAAGAGGCCGTGTGCACACGACTACACGCTTGGTCTACCCTGGCCTTACTCTCCCGCAGCCATGGGGCCCCGCACCGCTCTCCTTATCTTGTTCCTTTTGTCTTGGTCGGGACCCCTTCGAGGACAGCAGCACCACCTTGTGGAGTACATGGAACGCCGACTAGCTGCCTTAGAGGTAGGTGTCTCCTTTCTCTTCCGGCCCAGCCTGGAAGAATTCCACATCTCCTGTTGATTCAACCAGTTTGTCAGGGATGTGGGATGACAAATTAGGGCTCTTGTAAGAACCTACAGAAAACTCCATCTTTCAATAAGAGGATCCTCAAAATTGCAAGTCCTCCTCTTTCCCCACATACAGAAAGCAATTCCAAAGCAAATAGACCTTTGTGTTTCACCCCTGGGATTAGATGGGATAAGGGAAGAGAGTGGAAATTGAGAGCTAGAATTGTGGGGATGCATCTCAGGACGAGCTGATGATTCTTTTAAAAGCTGGAAGTTCTCAGAGAATCTGCAACTTTCTGCCTTTTTAACAGCTTGGAGTCTGTAGCATCCTAATCCCAAGAGGAGGATCGTATAATGGAGCAGAGGTCCCTTCTCACCCTCATGCACTTAGGCTGCCCTAGAGGCTCAGAGAAGTCAGTGGCACTGCTCACAGCACGGCCGGAGGATGCAAAGTCGGGATTGGGGCCTAGATGGATCTTAGCTGAGCTCTTTGCACATTTTAGCATCTTGAACATTTGGTTTTCTTTCTGTGGAGTTTGAAGGGGATGCTGATGCCTGGCTGAGTTTTGCTTTTTCCCATTCCTGACTCCCTGGTTGGGCCTCTCCCTGCCTGGGAGTTGTAACCCTTCAGCCTTCCTTCCTGCTGCCCCATCCCTTTAGGAACGGCTGGCCCAGTGCCAGGACCAGAGTAGTCGGCACGCTGCTGAGCTGCGGGATTTCAAGAACAAGATGCTGCCGCTGTTGGAGGTGGCCGAGAAGGAGCGGGAGGCACTCAGAACTGAGGCTGACACCATCTCGGGGAGAGTGGACCGTCTGGAGCGGGAGGTGGACTATCTGGAGACCCAGAACCCAGCCCTACCCTGTGTAGAGGTTGATGAGAAGGTGACTGGAGGCCCTGGGGCCAAAGGCAAGGGCAGAAGAAATGAGAAGTACGATATGGTGACAGGTAAGCAATCTGAAACAGACCCCTGTATTCTTCCTTGGTTCTTCCCCTTTTTTCTCCTTAGCCCAGTCCACTTGGCTCTATCTTCTAGAATCTGTTTTAAGGAAATCTCTGTACTATCAGGTTCATTAAGGAAAGTTTTTGGGGACCCAGGCCTCTGTGGTGTTCTTTGCCCCAGTCCTCCATGAGAGTGGAGGCGTCCACTGGGCAAAGGCCCAACTGTTCTCCAAATAGCCCACCCTGGGGGGTTCCTGCAGTGAGCATCTAACTCTTGCCTGTTTTTCCTTGTCCTGTGCTTTTTTCCTTTCCCACCAGACTGTGGCTACACAATCTCTCAGGTGAGATCAATGAAGATCCTGAAGCGGTTTGGTGGCCCAGCTGGTCTGTGGACCAAGGATCCACTGGGGCCAGCAGAGAAGATCTACGTGTTAGATGGGACCCAGAATGACACAGCCTTTGTCTTCCCAAGGCTGCGTGACTTCACCCTTGCCATGGCTGCCCGGAAAGCTTCCCGAGTCCGGGTGCCCTTCCCCTGGGTAGGCACGGGCCAGCTGGTATATGGTGGCTTTCTTTACTATGCCCGGAGGCCCCCTGGAGGACCTGGAGGGGGCGGTGAGTTGGATAACACTTTGCAGCTCATCAAATACCACCTGGCAAACCGAACAGTGGTGGACAGTTCAGTATTCCCAGCAGAGGGTTTGATCCCCCCGTATGGGCTGACGGCAGACACGTACATAGACCTGGCGGCTGATGAGGAGGGCCTTTGGGCTGTCTATGCCACCCGGGAGGACGACAGGCACTTGTGTCTGGCCAAGTTAGACCCGCAGACACTGGACACAGAGCAGCAGTGGGACACACCATGTCCCAGAGAGAATGCTGAGGCTGCCTTTGTCATCTGTGGGACCCTATACGTTGTTTATAATACCCGCCCTGCCAGTCGGGCCCGCATCCAGTGCTCCTTTGATGCCAGTGGCACCCTGACCCCTGAAAGGGCAGCACTCCCGTATTTTCCCCGCCGATACGGTGCCCACGCCAGCCTCCGCTATAACCCCCGAGAGCGCCAGCTTTACGCCTGGGATGATGGCTACCAGATTGTCTATAAGCTGGAGATGAGGAAGAAAGAGGAAGATGTTGGAGGGAGCTAGTCTTGTTTTTTGAATCTCTTTCACCTCTGTATATTTACATCCCGACTAAATTTCCTGCACGTCATTCTGGGCAAGTTGTGATTCACATCTCATATTTTCAGCCAACAGAAGCCAAATTCTCATTGCCCCTTCATTTCACATGGGACTCCAGATCTCGAGGAATCCTTTTAGAGCTAAAAGAGAGAAAGCCCTAAATGTTCACTCCTCTCTTGCCCCATGTCAACAGATTTCGGGCCGGTGAAAGATGAGCCAGTTCCAGAGCTCTGACCCTTATACATATGGGGGCGACCCCAGTGAACAGGCAACAGAATATTTCTTGCCTCAGTGCGAGTCAGGGGAGAGAGAGGGCTAGGAGGAGATGTTAGACTCTGCCCTCTCTCCCTTCTCCCTTCAGTGCCCTAGAGGATGGGACTCCTTCTGTACTGCAGCGTTTTGCATTAAAAGGAAAATCCACTGCTCCTTGCCTGTGTTTGTTTGGGGTAGCCCTCAGATCAGATTTCTCCCGTGACCGGCCATCTTCCCCTCTGCCCCATCCCCGTTCCTTAAAGCCGCATTAGGGACTTGGCTGGGCTCCCTTGCCGAGAGGGGCTTCTCCAGTTTCAGACTTCACTGGGAGGTCCCTGGGGAGGCGGCAGAATCCCAGCACTTCCAGAGGCTGGGGTGAAAGCCCCCGGTGCCCACCGTCCTCCGCAGCCGCCCTCCCAGAACCACCAGCGGCACTGCGCCTCCGGCCGCGAGACTGGGGCCCAGGGGCACAGCTTCCAATTCCAATTCTCCGAGGTTTTGATGCAGACAATGGGTTTTAGTCACACTGAAGTCAAATGTGGAAACCAGAGCCCCGAATGCGTATGGGTTCTGTAAGAACTTTAAGCCTCACCTCTGAAGTGGACTCTGCCCCCAGGACCGAACCCCACTCCCATCTCCAGCATCAAGCTCATCACCAGGGCCAGGTTGCACAATCGCGCTTGGTCTGAACCGCTCTGATTTTCCTGCTGCCACGGCGTCTGCGGCTTGGGCGAGGAGGAGGGGCAGTGACCACGTCCCAGATGTTAGTCTTACCAGTTTCCCAACACATCCCTCCCGCCACCCTCCTCACCCCCACTTACCTACCCCGGTCCTGGAACCTGGCTGAAGTCTGTCCAGAAGTCCCGGAAACTTAACCCTTTCCTGCCTAGCACTCTGGCCTTAACCCTTTCCTGCCTAGCACTCTGGCCTCTGGGCTGCAATTGCAGAAGGCCATCTGGGGAAGGGAGAAGGGAGAAAGGACAGGAGGAGACCCCGGTTTCGGACTCCAGTCTCTAGGCATCTGTTGAGCTCTGTACCAGGCCCCGCTCCAGCCTCATCCTCATGTCCAACTCTCCGGAGCAAGGCCATCTGATGGACAAGTTCCACTGCTTAGACTGTGAAGTTGACCTCAAGCAGCCCTGGGAGTCCTCCTGGTTATTTACCCCTTGGGGGGGGGGGAGAGAAAGGGACCCGGTCTTCTCCCCCCCACCCCTCCCCCACCCCCAGGGCAGGGTGGATCAGTCAGGACCCTGTGATCCTCCTTTTGTCTTGTCTTCTTCCCTCCCCAGGCAGAGCTGCTCCTGACGTAGGTTGGCGAGGCAGGGGAAATGAAAGGCAGTGAAGCACCTCACAAAGGCGCTATTGTGGGGAGCCTGGGCGGGCGGAGGCTCACTCCCATTCAGTTCTCTCTAATATGGGGCTGGCAGCAGTAATCACCGCCTGTCAGCCCACAGGGGGGTCTGCCCACGGAACATCTGGCTCTAGCAGCGCGCGGTTCGCTGAGGAGGGCGTGGAGGAGGGAGGGAGTTCTCGGTGGAGGCTGGGCAAGAGGGGGCCGGCCCCCGAGGAGGGGTGTGTGGGCATGTGCACACATGGGGGGAGCTCGTCTCCTTAGTGTGACACCACTGTGTGAGAGGGTGAGGCCCAGTATGTAGAGGCATCTTGAACCAGCACCAATTGCCAGAAACGGCTTTTTGACGACCCTGGGGAGGGAATAGCTCAGAGACTCTGGGTGTAGATGACATCAGTGTGAGGAGTGAGTACCAACACTGGGTCCTTCCACTTCACAACGTGTGTGCCTGTCTTTGTGGCATCTTTTTTTCCCTGGTTCCTCAATGAGGGAAGACACAGCTTTTTTTTTTTTTCTTGCTTAAAGTTTCTTTGGAAAAGTTCACTCAGACTTTTCTGAAAGGGCAGAAATCTCTGGGGCCTTGTCACTTACTACTTTTTCCTTTTTGTTTTTCTTTTTTGGCTTGTGTACAGTAGCTAGTGCTATTTTGGAAGCGTTTTAGACGGTGAGTGGAACTGTGTGGGCAGATCCAGTGAACTGTCCAAATTCATTAAGCTTAATTATCTGCTGCTCAAGGACAGAGCCTCCGTGGCTGAATCCTATCATCAAAAAGCAGCCTCACTGCTCCTCCTCAGACCCTCCATAACATGTCACTTGACAGAAACAGGTTATGACCTCTGGTTTGAGTTGACAGTGGGAAGACAGTGGGAAGCAGAGGCCCTATGGGGTAAAAAGGCGCTAAGAGTCCAAAGAGCAGTTCCACGTGTGTCCCCAGCACCCAGCCCTAAGACAGTAAAAGCCAGGGATGGGGTTGTGGGAATAGTGTCAAGAAGCAGGAAGGGCCGCTGCTGTGGGGACAGCTGTCTGCCAGATCTTTGGTCCAGGCACTGCCTCTCTATCACAAGGCAAGGTTGAGAGGGCTCCCTTTACCCCTACTCAGAACTCCCCACCCTGACTTCCCAGCTCTCCTCTTTGTTCTCAATATCCTTTCCTCCCTGGTGCTGGTCTTTGTGTCTGCCCATGAGAGAAACGAACGTGTTCACCTTGTCATTTTCATCAGGGAACCTGAGCCAGTGTTGTCAGAGCCCCAGATGGTGGCGGAGGGAGAGGGCAGAGATATATAAGGAATGAAGTTGTTGATTCAGCTGACAGTGCTTCCTCTGGAATCGGGCTCTGAGCTAAACAGGAAGCAGAGGCCTTTCCCTCTTCCTCCTCCTCCAGTCTCAGATTTTCTGGATTCCTTCTCATCCCTCTCCTTGCACAGGCACCCTTCCCCGAGACGCCTGGAAGCATCCCCTTCTACTGCTCCACATTTCTCTACCTGCTTTAGGTCAAAACATGCCCATTTTGAGAGCTCTTGAGACTGTTCTGGTATTTCTCCCAGCCTGCGGGATTGGTCTCTTGAGCCTCTCTGTGGCTGCCTCGGCAATGCGGTCTCTGCTCCAGGAGGGCTGTTTTCGACCTTCAGCCAGAGGGCAGGGGCCGTCCTTCCGCCCTTCGCCCCGCTCTGGAGCTGCAGCCTCTCCTGATCCTCTGCCCCAGCAGCCTGGACGCGTCTTCCTTTGCTACCCCCGGCCACCAAGGCTGGTAAGCTTTCCTCTGCCTGCTTTTTAACTTCTGCTCTCACAATGCAGAGCTTAAGAGATTAAATCTTTATTTATGGATTTAATAACTCCACAGAAGAATTATAAATGTGGAAGCCAGCGTATTACTTTAAAGGGCAGAATGAGAAGGTGAAAACGAAGACGTCTCAGCACCCTCTCTCCAGAACATGGGTCTGACAATATCTGGAGTTGGACACATCTCCAGAACACTCCAGCCTGACCTCTGGGGTCATGACCTCCAGCCTCCCCAGTTCCACCTTCTCTGAGAATGGACACCCTTCCTTCCCACCCATAGCCATGTGGCCCAATGGGAACAAATCAGATTCTCTCTCCTGGGGATTTAGAATTGCAGATCAGAGATGTTAGGTCTGAGAGAGTGTCTGGAAGCATCTTCTGCCCTGCTACGGAGAGACAGTGAGAGCCAGACTGCAGAGGGAAAAGGATAAGGAGACACCAGACAGAAGCAGAGACAGGAGAGGAGTGAGGGGTGACTGATCAGGGCCAGTGTGCATGTCTGATCTCAAACCAGCTCTCCTGTGGTCCCAGTACATTGCTAGCCCTTGGGTTCTACAAAATGCCTGAATCCTTAAACTAAATATGCCCTTTTCTTGTTTGTTCGTGTTTATTTTTTTGCTCAAGTTAACATGAGTAGGTTTCTGTTTCCTACAACCCAAATCCGACT
The DNA here is from genome assembly GCF_000442215.2 of Lipotes vexillifer. NCBI lineage: Eukaryota > Metazoa > Chordata > Mammalia > Artiodactyla > Lipotidae > Lipotes > Lipotes vexillifer. The sequence goes on from NW_006789305.1 coordinate 727,139, forward strand.
CCTCATCTACACCTTACCTTCCCACCTAAAAAATCACCCCATCCGCTAGACGGCCGGGCACATGGCCTTCAGCCTTTAGAGTGTTCCTCCCTGCCCATGACCTAGAGGACTCACTAGAGTGATGAAGAATCTGTGCAGGCCCGTCCTGAATCATTGTACCACGGCTCGCCACACCACTCATCCTCCGCGACACCCCACAGACCGCAGCTCACTTACCCTCTCCTGTTCTGGCCCCTCATGGTGTGGCGTTCCTTTCTCCATTGTAGCTTGTAGCACAGTGTTCTCTGAGGCAACCTGACATAACTTTAGGGTCCGGCAAGCTTGGAGTCAGAGCTCCTGGGGTGAGAGTCTGCCTCTGCTACTTACTGCTCTGATACCTTGAGCAAGTTACTTAATACCTTATCTATAAGGTAATAATATCTGCCAAACAGGATTGTTGCTGTGAGGATTAGAGATGGTATATGCCATCTCTTTGGCAGTGCAGACAATCAGAATGTAGTTCTCAAGCTCCACTTCCTTTGGGATGCGTTTCTGGCTGTTCTGAATCCCACCTGGCAGGGTCAGGGGCCTTTCCTCTGGGCCCTGACTTACCCTGTGTGCATCCCAGTTGGAGCTGGTACCACAGTGTGTTGTGTCTTGCTCATCTTTGTGTCCCCAGAGCCTAACCCAGAGCCTGGCTCAGAGACGGGACTCAATAAATACTTGTATCGTGCTCCCCAGGAGACTGTGAACCCTTGGAACTCTGGGCAGATTTGTCTCCTAACTCAGGGCCTAACTCAGACCAGCAAGCAATAAATGTTCTTGGTGGCACTTTTCAATTCAGCTGGACAAAGACAAGCTACAGATAAAAAACAGAAAGCAGGGCTTCCCTGGTGGCGCAGTGGTTGAGAGTCTGCCTGCCAATGCAGGGGACACAGGTTCGAGCCCTGGTCTGGGAAGATCCCACATGCCGTGGAGCAACTGGGCCCGTGAGCCACGACTACTGAGCCTGCGCGTCTGGAGCCTGTGCTCCGCAACAAGAGAGGCCGCGACAGTGAGAGCTCCGTGCACTGCGATGAAGAGTGGCCCCCCGCTTGCCACAACTAGAGAAAGCCCTCGCACAGAAACGAAGACCCAACACAGCCAAAAAACATAATTAATTAATTTTAAAAATAATAAAATAATAAAAACAGAAAGCAGTCTCTCTTCAACTGCAGAACGTGTTGGCCTTCCCACGGTGACGATTTCTAGCTCCTACATCTAAGGGGAACGTCTCAAAGTAGGCCAGCACAGCTAAGCCCTGTGGCCACGGGGGAGGAAGACAATAAAACTAGGGAAGGAAGGCAGTGGGAGGACCTTTGTTTTTCAGCATCTGGTTCACAGCAGGGGTTGTGGAGTAGTTAAGTCTGTTCCCACCCTGGCCCTGCCACTTGCTACCAAGTTACTTCTCTGTGAGCCTCGGTTTCTTCATCTATGTATGATGTAGAGAATACCAATTCCACAGATTGCTGTGAGAATTAAGCGAGGTAATCCCTGTAAAGCAGTAAACCAGTGTCTGGCACATAGTAGGTGCTCAGTAAGTATTGTTATTGTTATCAATATCATCTAGATTGCCGGAGTCTTTTCAGATTACGAAATGCTCATGCTTTTTATCTCCTCAGATCCTTTCAACAATTCTGTGAGACAGGCAATTCTCAGGAACCCGAGGATTATACGAGATTTAATGATTCGTCTAAGGTTGCAGAGCTAATAAAGATAGTGGGGCCAGAACCTAGTCTTGGAGGCTGTGTGGAGGCGAGGGGAGAACTGGAGCTCTGAACACAAGCTGAGTTCAAATCGTTGCTCAGCCGCTCGCTGGCCAGGTAATCCTGGGCAAACCAATTCTCTGAGAGTCTGAGCGTCAAAGACTTGTTGTGAGGGATGGGTGGGCTAGTGTGTGTAAAATATCTAGCAGAGCATCCAGAACAATAAAGTTGCTCACTACATGCTCATTCCCAGGACTGTGACTTGCTGTCTCATATTGGACAGTACACTGCTGATTATCTCTGTTTGGTGATCAACCCTCTGTCTTGATCCAGTGGCTCTCTGGCAGCCTTCTCTCTCCACTTGTACATTGTCTACAAGAAGGCAGGACACCTGTTTCCCAGACTCAGGGTTATCAACATCAATTACTGTACTGTGCCTCTGTGCCCTGATGCCTTCAGAACCAATTATGCTGTGTAGGATGTGGCTATGATGCTTTTCTTCTTTGTGTGTCTCGTCTCTCCTCCCACACTGTCACCTGTCAGTTTACCTTGTAGCCTTTGGATCCATTCTGAGAACTCTCCCTCACTGTTTCTAATTGGCTGTCCACTCAGGCTGGGACAGAACAAGAGTTAAAGGGCTTTGAAAGACGTAAAGTTGGCACACAGGCCAGGTACCTTTACTGGCATCACGAAGAGTGTGGCAGAGTATTCCGCAGACTAGAAGCATAGCCTATTTTAATCTGGAAGAGGCCTTAATGTCATCTGGTCTAGGACCCTCAAGTCATGCAAGTATTTTCTAACTCACCGTACACTTCCAGAGCCTTCTAGCATGGTGTGATCGGTTTACTCAGTGACTTGGGAAGCAGGTGCATGTTTTATGCTGGCAGTGACTGAGGATTCAATGGTTTCTACCCCCGGAATCTCTACCCAATGCCCTGGATTCTTGAGCATTTTTCCCTCCCAGCAGAGGGGAGGTAAACACACAGATGTGGATTTCTCCTCTCATGCCTGATTATGACCTAGAAATTCCCTTCTCTTCCTCTCTCTGTCCTTTCCAGCCCTCCTTAGTCCTGATGGAGGTGAAATACTTTTTACTGTTGTATACTGTTTAGATATCTCGGGGAAGCTTTGAAGACATAAACTAGAAACACTAGCTTAATAATTAAGTAGGTAAGGGGAGACATAGGGGAAATGTTTCTTTTATCAGTGGATATTTTTTTTTTTTTTTTTTGGCCGCACCTCGTGGCTTGCAGAATCTTAGTTCCCGATCAGCGATTGAACTTGGGCCCACAGCAGTGAAAGCGCAGAGTCCTAACCCCTGGACCGCCAGGAAAGTCCCTATCACTGGATTTTAAATTGAGGTAGGAGTAATCTCATTTAAACAGACTTCAGTATTCATTTGAAAGCCTGTAAATTGCAGACAAGTTATCAGCCACAAATTGGGATTTTATGTTCTGTGGGTTTTTAATGAGGGCAAGGGAGGCAGCTCAACACTTACTGATTCATGGTCTGGAAAAGATCAGCCTGGCTTACCCTCTCCCTGAGGACAGGGCAGTGGCAGGGCACAGAGCAGACATCTGAAGTTCAAGTTGTAGTTCAGCTCTTTTCTGCCGGTGTGATCTCAGTTTCCTCATCTGTAAGAGAACAACAATATTCATATCTTCCTCACAGGGGCAGTGTGATGACGAAAATGAGATAATGCATGTGAAAGTGTTTTGTAAAATCATAAAGCCACACAAGTACTCACTGCTCAGATTACTCAGTTAAGAGTCAACGTAGAGTGTCTTGTGTATGTGCTGGGTTTCGGGCAGCCAAGGAATGGGACAGGCTGAGGAGCCTGTCCAGCAAGAAGGAGCAAAGGGATGCTGCACAAATGAAAAGTCATCATTAGGAAAGTTGATTATTACAAACAAAAGGAACTTGTAGGTGTATCAGACTCAAAAAGGGGATATGACACCTATGGAACCTGGACCCTGTTATGGGATTGAATCGCGGTGAGTGGTCATCAGCAGGCAGAAAATGCAAAGTCAGAGACGGTGTTCATACTGCAAAGTCAGAACACCATGACTGTGTAGAATGAGACCCAATGCCTAGTTATAGAGCAGGAAGCAAATCTGGGGGTGAGACGCACATCTGCGTCTGGGAAGGTCACTGAAGGATGTTGAAGTCTGAATGGAGCCCGTGTGAGAGGCAGCATCGGTGGGGACCCTTCAATGTCAAAGCCAACTTGGACACACAATTGATTAATGAAAAATGTAATGGATATTGGTGAAGTATTTACTATGTGCTAAGTGCTTCCTCACAACAGTGAATAAGACAGTCATGGACATATCTTCACAGCTCCTGGACTGGTGGTTAAAAAGATGAATCAATAGGAACCACACTGCAGTGCGGTAGGGCTTGTGCTACAGGAGGACCTTCTACCCAAGCCTTTCCTGCAGTGGGGGATGGTCAACTTCTGGAGGGTCCTCAGCATGGCTGGACAGACACCCAATCAGGACCGCTCTGCACACCATTGCCACCGCTGTCATCATCACTCAGCTGGACCACTGCAGGAGGCTCCCAACTGACCTCCTTGCCCCAGGGTCTCTCCCGGCTCCAGCACCCATGTCATTGTGTCTCGCTCTATGTCATTGTTTGTTAATGGACCCATCTCCCCAGACTAGACTGTGAAACTCTCCCTTTCTGGGGGGGATTCAGAGAACGGAGAACGGAGACAGTGACTTCCTCTTTATAGCTTTGGTACCTACTTCTCGGGTTCAGTGGATATTTGAGGAGAACAGGGAGAGGAAAAGGCAGGAAGGCACAAAGGGAGGAAGGAGGGTCCAGGGCTGTCCTCTCCTACCAAGCTCATTCTCCATGAGCTTGAGAGGTGAATGCCCCGGACACTGGGAGTTTGCACAGGTGTAAGCTCTCCCTGAAGCAGCAGCTTCCCTCATGGGATGGCCAGCAGCCAGAACCCAGGCCAGTTCTTTTTTTTGCACACAGTTTTCTTTGCAAGTCTCCTGGGAACAGGACCTTGTTGCCAGCTTTGCGTGCCCTGGAGCAAGTCTCACTGGATTCTCCCTCGAATTCACCTTTGCCTTGGACTGCAGCCTCTGCAGGGCACTCACCTCCGGGCCCTGCCACCTACAGAAATAATAAACGGCAGCACTGTTTACAGAGCCTTCGGCACTCACCCTACACGGCACAAATGCAGTGGCTTCAGCCTTCAAAACAATGATTCCAACGCATTTAATGAGAGCCAGGCTTTGTGCTGGGGGCTGAGAAGACATGGTAATGACTTCTGTGCCTCAGAAACTGGCTACTTAGTTGGGGTGGGGCAGTGGGAGGCGGCCAAGGATAGGGTGATAAGACAGGCATACGTTTCCCTCTACTACCCACTGCCTGAGGAGTTTAGGATAAGTGCCTTAAGAGAGGGGTGCCTCATGAGAATTCCAAGGAGGAAGCGGTCATACTCCAAGGAGGGGGCTTTGAAGAGGCGCCATCAAGTGGTAGCATTTGAGGTGGCCTCAGAGGAAGGGCTGGACCGAGAGGGTGCTCCAGGAGGGGGACTGGCAGGACCCCAGGTGTGGAGATGCTCAGGTACAAGTGCATTCAGGAAAGAGCTACTAAGTTAGTTTCATGAGAATATAAATTGCCTCTAAGGGTGCACAGGGAAATAAAAGTTAAAAAACCCCGATCAAGCCATATTGCTGAGGGAACGCTTTTGAGTCGAGGTAAACTTGTTGAAGCTGTGCAAGTAATTGCTAACATTTATTGAGCTAACAGTACAACAACCCTGCAGATTAGAACTGATGTCTCCATTTTACAGATGAGGAAACTGAGGTTGAAATACACAATTTGTCCAAGGTCATACACCTAGAAAGCGGTAGAGCCAGAACTTGTACCAAAGTCTGTCTGGCTCTTGTACCAAAGGTCATGCCCTTGACCTTTGTCACTGAGGGGATGGCATGAAAGTGGATGAGCCTGACAGGGAGACAGCACAGATGGAAAATGTCTGAGGTTCAAGGTGGCATCACCGCATACTCAGGGGCTGGGAGAATGAAGAGAAGCCCGTGTAGGAGAGAGACTGAGTAGAACTAGGAAAAGTCCTCATCTCTAGATCTGAGAGAGGAGGATGGACCAAGATGGAGCGGGCAGGCAGGACCCTCAAACATGCAGAGCGGTCGGGAAGATGAGGGAAAGA
>NW_006789305.1:733413-742842 GCF_000442215.2 Lipotes vexillifer
GGGAAAGAGCTGGAGTGGGGCTGGGAGGCTTTCGCCGTGGAGCACAAGTCGGCGAGGGGAAGGGAGGTCATGAAACAAGGCTGCTCACTGAAGAATCTGGGCGCTCAACAGGCAGCCGGGGTGGGCAGGAGGCAGGAGGGAGAAAGAGAAGCAGGGTGAAGGGAAGGTTTTTCTTTTTTCCGTGTATTTTTAATTATGAAATATTTTGAATGTACAGAAAATAATATAATTGGCAACCATGAGCCACCGCTCAGACTTAAAATGTTAACATTTCTGATGCTTGCTGTAGATCTTTCTTTCTTTCTTTAAAAAAGAAAAAGACATATAAGCTTACAGATTTGGCTAACCCTCCCCTTTCCCATCCTCACTGGCCCCTTTCCCTCCTCACAGGTAATTACCATCCTTCGGTTAGTATCATCTCCTTGTGTTTAAAACAACATGTTTATTGCACATATCTGTACCAATGCAGCTTGTAGAATTCTTTTGTATGTTTTAAAATTCACCTAAAAGGTATCTCCTATAAATACATGTATGCAATCTTTTTAAACCCCAGCATTATTTTGGAGACTGCCCAGGATGATCATAGAGCTCTGGTTCCTTCATTTTAACTACCACTGTATTCATAAGTCATGACCCGCCCCTCCTGAGGGTTGTTTCCACTTCTCACTCTTACAGCATGGGGCATCCTTGCTCAGGCCTCCCTGTGCCCACGCGGGAGGGTCCACGACAGACCCCGGAAGTGGGGCAAGCTGTGCATCACGGTACGTCTGTCTTCAGTTTCACCAGGCGCTAGGACTCCTCAAAGCGAGGAGTGTGTGTGGTGTGGCTGCCCCATTCCTGATTCTCCTGTGTTTGCTTCCAGAAGGGGAAAGACAGGCATCCGGGCAGAGGCTGATGGTGTGATGGCGAGAGAGAACCAGCCTATTTGGGATGAGGACAGACGTGTGGGGAGAAGGGACAGGGCTTCTCGGAGAGGAGCAAGGAGATGCGATACCGAGTGACATGGAGAGCGTTGGCTTTAGAAAGGGTCCCCGTCTTGTTGGGAAAGTGAGGGTGATGGGCTGGGAAGTAACTCCGAGTTTGAGAAGGAAGAAGAGGGGAACAGCCAGCGCTAAAGGGAATTTGGCATGAAGGCAGCGAGAGATGGCGGAGATATATGGCTGGGAAGTGAGGGCCAGCTGAAACTGCCGGCGTCCACAGCGAGTCGCCTCATGGCCAGCATCCCCTATCCTCCTCCTTCTGGACGATGTTTGTCCACTGCTAACAGCTAACAGCTCCTCACTTTTTTGATGCCTTACTATGCTTTAAGCCTATCATGCAATTAATTAATAGAAAGACAGGCATCTTCCTATTTCACAACCATCTTTAATTGCATGATAGGCCTAAAGCAAAAAGACTTCGGGGTTTTGGTTGATATAAGGTTTATGTTAGTAGGTGCTGTGTGTGTGGAATGGCTGCCCCCAAAGATGATACTCCTTAGGCCGAATGAATAGAAGCACAGCGTTAGCAGGAGAGGAGGGGAAACAGTCTGGCCGCTCTGCTGTGGTCAGGTCCGAGAAGCAATGTTCTTTTCTGTCCTAGGTGAAGAGGCCTTCTGTTTTTTAGGCACCTACTGTGTGCTAGCCTCCTGTGAGATGCTTTGCACGCATTCTTTTTTAATCCCAACCACAATCCTGAAAAGTTGATGTTATTATCTGCATTTTACAAGCAAAAAAATGGAGCCTCCTGTCACAGGCCAAGATCACTGGGAACTGGTGTAGTTAACACACACTGAAAAGAAGACCTATGGGAAGTAAGAACACTCTCTTCAAATATCAGAAAGGTCATCATAATAGTTGTTTTATTCGGCCCAAAAATGTAGAACAAGGCTCTCAATAGAGGTGAGGTAAGTTACACAAAGAGAGGGAGTTCCACTTAACAAAGGGAAGAACAGTCAGCCCTGTGCCAGAATATTTTGCGTTACCTGTGGTGGTAGTGAGCTCCCTGTTTCTGGAGGTGTTCAAGCAAAGTCTGGATGAATGTTGGGTGGAGTTTTACAGAGGATGCAAGTGTTAGAGGAGAGGAATAGATGCTCCTCATATTTTCCAACATTCAGATTTTGTTCCAGTTTTCAGCAAGATAAAAAAGAAGAAAAGTTATGAGGGAAGAGGTTCAAAGGCCTTGGAATGGCTGGCCATGGGTCAAAGCTCCACGTGCCATATTTTAGAAAATGAGAGGGGTTCTTCTGGCCACTGGGGCGAGGGGTAGAACTGGAGCCCTGCCCCACCCACCTCTGACCTGGGGAAGTCTCCTGGAGAAGTTAGAGGAAGAAGTTAGTGTGTACTTTTCGGCCTGAGCAGCTCCCCATCCATTTTTCACAAGCTCTGTCTCAGGCAGGTGTCTGGCTATGGTTTGAATCTGATTTGTTTGCATTTCTGCAGCAGGCGTCTGCTGCAACTGACTGCAGAGGGAGAGATTTGCTTGGCACCTAATTTAATCCAATGAGTTTGCCGCCGCCCGCCCCCCTCCCCCGCTCGCTCCGCCCACCCTGCCCCAGAAGGGGAATCAACACGCTTTCTTCCAACCTTGCCTTCCCTTGGTCATTAGCAGGGATGGTGCTCTGTGCACCTCGTTAGATTCATGGGATCACAACTCAGGGGTGATTTACTGTAACTCCTGATATTAAAAACCGCTGAGTGGGACATGTGGAATGAATAATGCTCTGTAGTGAATTTGTTAATGAATTTCCTCTCTGCTCTCAAAATAAAGGGATTGGGAAAAAAAAGGGGGGGGGGGACTTGGACCAGAAAAAGGCCATGAAACTGTGCAAATAGGGGTTCTTAATGATTCTGGAGAGAAAACAATCAGAAATTGCTGTTTTAAAAAATTCCTCTTTCTATTCTCAATAGGGACTGTCATTAATTTCAGGGTGGAAGATGGCTTGGCATCTTTCTGGTATGCTTTTTTTTTTAATGAATTTATTTATTTATGTTTTATTTTTGACTGCGTTGGGTCTTCGTTGCTGTGCGGGTCTTTCTCTAGTTGAGGCGACCGGGGGCTGCTCTCCGTTGTGGTGCGCAGGTGTCTCGTTGCGGTGGCTTCTCATTGTGTTGGCTCCTCTTGCTGCGGGGCACTGGCGCTAGGTGTGCTGGCTTCAGTAGTTGTGGCATGTGGGCTCAGTAGTGTGGCACACAGGCTTAGTAGTTGTGGCTCACGGGCTTTAGAGCGCAGGCTCAGTAGTGTGGTGCATGCGCTTAGTTGCTCTGTGGCATGTGGAATCTTCCCGGACCAGGGCTCGAACCTGTGTCCCCTGCATTGTCAGGCGGATTCTTAACCACTGTGCAACGAGGGAAGTCCCTCTGGTATCCTTAAAATGGAATAAATAAGCAGTTACCTTCAAAAAAAAAAAGAGAGAAAAAGAAGAGATTATGATCCAGGGCTCAAGTCATCTTTGCTGGCTTCTGATTTGCATGTATGTGATGAAGTATGCCACTGTTCCAGAGGTTGATTGCTGAGAAGCTGGACTCATGAAGAATGAAATCTGTTTAGCGACAGGTGAGGAAGCAGTGGGACCTCCTGGCAACTCCTCCTGGCTTGCTGCCCACCTGCAAGCCCTCACCTGCTGGGCCATTGTGTCCTGCTCCAGGCTAATGACCCGGGCCAGTCTCCTGGGCATGTGACCCCTGAAGTCACACAGGGCCCCATGTTTGGTTTAATGCTCTGCTATTGCTGTCTTGAAATTCTTAATTTTGAAAAAGGAGCCCCCTCGCTTTCATTTTGTACTGGGCCTTACAAATTATGTAGCCAGACCAACCGACAAGTAATTCTTTCATTGATCCATCTCCTGCCCTGTGTCTTTTGCCCTTTCCAACTCTGGCTTTTCTCAGAGGACAAGACGATAAGATGTTTGCTCTACAAATATGTGTATTAGGTAAAACCATGTGTCTGTGTTTTAGAAAGATGGACAATTTATTGCTTTTTACACCAGATTAAAATATAATACATGTTAATTGTGGAGAAATTGAGAAGTACAAAGAAGAAAAAAAAAAATTATCCATATACCTACCACACGACAACATAGCTTTCCAGTCCTCTTTTGTACATATTTTGTTTTCCTCTATCATTGACAATATGTGGAAATAAGGTTTTGGAAAATGCCTTTAAAAAATTCCCAACATAGCAGGGGTTTTCCCCATATTTTTTCCCACAGATTTTATGGTACTCTAGGGTACAAGGATACTGTCATTTACTCAGTCCCTTACTGTTGGGTCATTTTATGTTCATTATAAATAACACTCCAAAGAGAACACACAGATATAAACAAAACAAAACAGATCATTTTCTTGGGACAGTTCCTAGAAATCAGACTTAGACCTCTGGCACACATCACAAATAGGCCTCTGGAAAACTGTTCCAATTTCCAGTGGGGAAGGGAGGAGGGAGGGGATTAAAGGAGGTGTAGAAGAAAATAGAAGACAAGGGAGCTCTGCTTGGGCCTTTGGGCTCTGGGCCAACAGCAGAGTTTCTCTTTCAGGTTCAGATCGTGGTCTACACTACAGTGATTTGGAACAGAGCTAGTTTTCCACTAATCCAGAACATTTCCAGCGTTCTGATCCTGGTATTTCCTGCCTCTGCCAGTGCTGTCACGGGCGATCTCACAGCTGGCGGAAGGAGGGCTCCCAGGAGCTGTGTCACATTCGGTTGCTGTAGCACAAGGGCACTGTCTGCCCCTGCAGAGTTGCTACTGGGGACGTTTTAGGGAGCTAGGCTTGGCTTCACATCTGTGCTCCTTCCAAAGTCTCCTGAGCGGAGGAAAAAAGCATTCCAAACTTGATAGCCTCTTCTGATTGAGAAAAAGGAGCCTGGAGAGGCCGCTGCCCTCTGCAGATTCATTCCGAATGTGAAATGATCTCTGTTTGCATTTGCAGAATGAGTCTGCCAGTCGCTGTCTTGATCATTTAGACTTTTATTTAGGTTTGGGGGAGGGGGAATGGTGCGTGGTTGGTCTGTTTACTACAGAGGCCGAGGCCTGTCTGACTGTGTGGAAGAAGCTGCCATATGTTGCTGGTGGGGAGGGAGCTCTCGAGATCTCTTTGAAATGCAAGTTGCGAATCTCTGGATGTTTCCACGCTGGGTCTGTGGCCAGGGTAAGTCCCAGAAACTGGCTTCTGCTAGGGGAGAGGGGAGGTGAGGAGTGTGTTCTGGGCGGCGTGGGGTTGAGAAGTGCCTGTAGAGACCAGCAGTGCAGCAGACCCCAAAGGCTCCTCAGCCCCTGCCCAGTCTGGGGCCAGGAAGGAGTGGGGACAGGGGTCTGGCTTTCTATTTAGTTGCCGTGGTTCTTCTCGGCTTGGATGACCCTCTCTTGACTAGGTAATTTTTCCCATCTGCTGCAGATAAAAGATTTCTGAGTTAAATCATTTTCCCTGGACTTCTTTCTGCCTCTGTCCACAGTTCATCTCCACTCAGTCTTCTGCAAGGTGCTGCTGGCTCCAGGGCTCTGGTGGGAGGTCACTCACTCCCACTGGCCAGCCCCACAGCCGGCTAGAGTCGCCAAGGACAAACCACTGGCCTTCCGGCTCCTCCTCCCTAGTCTCCCCACTTCCCCCACCGGAAGAACATAGGGCTCCCAGCTCTGCAGACCAACACGATGAACGCCTTCTGGAGGGAAACTGCTGTGCCGGCCTCTGCCTTTGGTTCTGCCCCAAGGCCACTTAGTAAACAAAGGCTCCTCCATTAGAGTCTGTGGACACAGTCTGAGCTTCTGCAAGTTCTCCAACAATTGCTTGAATTTTGACTTTTCAATCGTATGGCAAGCTTTACAAAAGTTCTGACACCATTTATAAAGATACAACTTATTTTTAAGTCGATGTCTTTGCACATGTGTTCTAAGGGATCTTAGGAAACTTTTTCTCCTTTAAAAGGGCCATAATTCAAAAAGAGTCATGTACCAAAATGTTCATTGCAGCTCTATTTACAATAGCCCAGAGATGGAAACAACCTAAGTGCCCATCATGGGATGAATGGATAAAGAAGATGTGGCACATATATACAATGGAATATTACTCAGCTATAAAAGGAAACGAAATTGAGCTATTTGTAATGAGGTGGATAGACCTAGAGTCTGTCCTACAGAGTGAAGTAAGTCAGAAAGAGAAAGACAAATACCGTATGCTAACACATATATATGGAATTTAAGGGGAAAAAAATGTCATGAAGAACCTAGGGGTAAGACAGGAATAAAGACACAGACCTACTACAGAACGGACTTGAGGATATGAGGAGGGGGAAGGGTGAGCTGTGACAAAGCGAGAGAGAGGCATGAACATATATATACTAACAAACGTAAGGTAGATAGCCAGTGGGAAGCAGCCGCATGGCACAGGGAAACCGGCTCGGTTCTTTGTGGCTGTCTGGAGGGGTGGGATAGGGAGGGGAGGGAGAGGGAAGAGATATGGTAACATATGTATATGTATAACTGATTCACTCTGTTATAAAGCAGAAACTAACACACCATTGTAAAGCAATTATACCCCAAAAAAGATGTTAAAAAAGAAAAGGGACAGAACTTCACACAAATTTGAGAAATTCTGCACAGGGCCTCTAATGATCACAGCTGCTTTTGTTGAGCCCTTGATTAGCGGCAAGCCCTGTGCTCATTTAACTCCTTCAATAGCACTACGAAACAGGCATCCCCATCCTCATCCCCATTTCCCAAGAAAGGAGAAAAAAGCTTAGAGGTAAAATGGCTGGACAAGGCCACACAGGCCTGGAAGCCAAGAATCAAATGCCAGTCCGATCCCAAAGCCTGTGCTCTTAATTCTATTAGAATCTCCCTGTGAGAGGCATCATTCTAGGTAGTGTGGGAATGAGGGTGGAAAGTTTAATTAATTAAACAAAAATTAATTCCAATGTTCCTGAACAGTTAGTTTATATCCCCGGAGGGGCTATAACAGCTGTACACACATAACTAACGAAGGTTGGATTGTGATAACAGCTAAAAATCAAATGCAAGAAAGTGCTGAAGAGCAGAGGAAAGATTAATTCTAGCTTAATGGGTTGGGATTGAAGAGGGTAGGAAAGAGATCACTCATTTTAAAACTAAAATTTAATTGAACCGCTACTACGTGCAAGGAATTGTACCAAGAACTAGAGACACTGAGTTGAAAAAGACACTGTCTAGTCTTCAGAGCATCTCTAGGGCAGACAGATGAACGAACAATGAGAAAGCAATGGAACAGTGTTATTGTAGAGATACACACAAGATGGGAACCTCCTGGCCCCTCCCCACCCCGAGGCTGGTTAGGGAAGCACTTGGTGGGTAGAGAGGGAAGGGAAAGGGGTTGAACACTTCAAGCAGAGGGAGCAGCTGGAAAAAATACAGGGTGAGAGGCTGGGTCCACACAGGGAATTAGAATAGCTTTCACATTGTTGAGGGCAGAGCATGCTCCTTGGGCAGCAGTGAGTCACAAAGTTTTAATTTCCTCAATGAGGAAACTGACATTTTCTGGCAACAAGGGGGACCTGTTGAAGGTGTTAAGAATGGGAGTGATGAGAGACCTTCAAGATGGCAGAGGAGTAAGACGTGGAGGTCGGATCCCAGGGAGAGGACTGAGGTTGGCTGCATGAACACAGCCTGAAGGGGGATAGTGCACCACAGGTAGCCAGCCGGGAGGGAGTCCGGGAAAAAGTCTCCACCTGCCTAAGAGGCAAGAGACCATTGTTTCGGGGTGCGTGAGGAGAGGGGATTCCTTCCCTGTCTGCCACAGAAGGCAGAGCACCGCCTAAATGAGCTCCAGAGACGGGCGTGAGCTGCGGCTATCAGCTCGGACCCCAGAGACGGGCATGAAACGCTAAGGCTGCTGCTGCCGCCACCAAGAAGCCTGTGTGCGAGCACAGGTCACTATCCACACACCCCCCTCCCAGGAGCCTGTGCAGCCCACCACTGCCAGGGGCCCGTGATCCAGGGACAACTTCCCCGGGAGAACGCACGGCGCCCCTCAGGCTGTTGCAGCATCACACCGGCCTCTGCCGCCACAGGCTCACCCTGCATTCCAATTATAACTACCGTATCCTTCCCCCGCCCCCTGCCTGAGTGAGCCAGAGCCTCCTAATCAGCTGCTGCTTTAAGCCCATCCTGTCTGGGCGGGAACAGATGCCTGAGGGTGACATACACGCAGAGGTGGGGCCAAATCCAAAGCTGAACCCCAGGAGCTGTGTGAACAAAGAAGAGAAAGGGATATTTCTCCCAGCAGCCTCAGAAGCAGCAGATTAAATCTCCACAATCAACTTGATGTACCCTGCATCGGTGGAATACCTGAATAGACAACGAATCATCCCAAATTGAGGCAGTGGACTTTGGGTGCAACTGTAGACTTGGGGTTTTTACCGCTTGTTATCATTGGTGGATTTGTTTATTGGTTTGGTTGCTCTCTCCGTTTATTATTATTATTATTGTTTCATTTTATTTTAATAATTTATTTTTTATTATTATTATTTTTCTTTCTTTTTTTCTCCCTTTTCTTCTGAGCCATGTGGCTGGCAGGGTCTTGGTGCTCTGGCCTGCTGTCAGGCCTGAGCCTCTGAGGTGGGAGAGCTGAGTTCAGGACATTGGACCACCAGAGACTTCCTGGCCCCATGTAATAACAATTGGCAAGAGCTCTCCCAGAGATCTCCATCTCAATGATAAGACCCAGCTCCACCCAACGGCCAGGAAGCTCCAGTGCTGGACGGCCCATGCCAACCAAATAGTAAGACAAGAATACAACCCCACCCATTAGCAGAGAGGCTGCCTAAAATCATAATAAGGTCACAGAAACCCCAAAACACACCACCAGATGCGGCCTTGCCCACCAGAAAGACAAGATCCAGTCCCACCCACCAGAACACAGGCACCAGTCCCATCCACCAGGAAGCCTACAAAAGCCACTGAACCAACCTCACCCACTGGGGGCAGACACCAAAAACAATGGGAACTACGAACCTGCCGCCTATGAAAAGGAGACCCCAAACACAACAAGTTAAACAAAATGACAAGACAGAGAAATATGCAACAGATGAAGGAGCAAGGTAAAAATCCACCAGACCAAACAAATGAAGAGGAAATAGGCAGTGTACCTGAAAAAGAATTCAGAGTAATGATAGTAAAGATGATCCAAAATCTTGGACATATAATGGAGAAATTACAAGAAATGTTTAACAAGGGCCTAGAAGAACTAAAAAGCAAACAAACAATGATGTACAACACGATAAATGAAATTAAAAATTCACTTGAAGGAATCAATAGCAGAATAACTGAGGCATAAGAATGGATAAGTGACCTGGAAGATAAAAGAGTGGAAATAACTACCATGAAAATGAAATGAAAAGAATTGAAGACAATCTCAGAGACCCCTGGGACAACATTAAACGCATGAACATTCGAATTACAGGGGTCCTGGAAGAGAAAGAGTG